>NW_024608238.1:0-27500 GCF_018296145.1 Oncorhynchus tshawytscha | reverse complement strand
CAGATACATACAACCTGTCTAACCTTGCTGCACTGACACCACCTTCATTAACTACTACAGTAGAGCTCAGATACATACAACCTGTCTAACCTTGCTGCACTGACACCACCACCACACAGACGACACCATTCTGTATACTTCTGGCCCTTCTTTGGACACTGTGTTAACTAACCTCCAGACGAGCTTCAATGCCATACAACTCTCCTTCTGTGGCCTCTAACTGCTCTGAAATGCAAGTGAAACTAAATGCATTCTCTTTAACGAATCACTGCCCGCACCTGTCCGCCCGACTAGCATCACTACTCTGGATGGTTCTGACTTATAATATGTGGACAACTACAAATATCTGGGTGTCTGGTTAGACTGTAAACTCTCCTTCCAGATTCACATTAACACTTCCAATCCAAAATTAAATCTAGAATTGGCTTCCTATTTCGCAAACAAAGCATCCTTCACTCATGCTGCCAAACATACCCTCATAAAACTGACCATCCTACCAATCCTCGACTTCGGCGATGTCATTTACAAAATAGCCTCCAACACTCTGCTCAGTAAATTGGATGCAGTCTATCACAGTGACATCAGTTTTGTCACCAAAGCCCCATTTTCTACCCACCACTGCGACCTGTATGCTCTCATTGGCTGGCCATCGCTTCATATACGCCATTAAACCCACTGGCTCCAGGTCATCTATACGTCTTTGCTAGGTAAAGCCCCACCTTTTCTCAGCTCACTGGTCACCATCGCAGCACCCAACCGTAGCACGCGCTCCAGCAATTATATTTCACTGGTCACCCCCAAAACCTATTCCTCCTTTGGCCGCCTTTCCTTCCAGTTCTCTGCTGCCAATGACTGGAACGAATTGCAAAAATCGCTGAAGCTGGAGACTTATATCTCCCTCACTAACTTTAAGCATCAGCTGTCAGAGCAGCTCACAGATCATTGCACCTGTACATAGCCCATCTGTAAATAGCCCATCCAACTACCTCATCCACATAGTTATTTTTTTTTTGCTCCTTTGCACTCCATTATCTTTACTTGCACATTCATCTTCTGCACATCCATCACTCAAGTGTTTAATTGATAAATTACTTCGCCACTACGACCTATTTATTGCCTTACCTCCTTAATCTAACTTCATTTGCAAACTCTGTATATAGATTTTTCTATTGTGTTATTGACTGTACGTTTGTTTATTCCATGTGTAACTCTGTGTTGTTGTTTGTGGAAAAAAAACAGGCGATCTAACTCCAGGCAACGAGAGAGAGAGAGAGAGAGAGACACAATGTAGAGTGAAAGAGAGAGAGACACAATGTAGAGTGAAAGAGAGAGAGAGAGACAATGTAGAGTGAAAGAGAGAGAGAGAGAGAGACAATGTAGAGTGAAAGAGAGAGAGAGAAAGAGACAATGTGGAGTGAAAGAGAGAGAGAAAGAGAGACAATGTAGAGTGAAAGAGAGAGAGAGAGAGAGACAATGTAGAGTGAAAGAGAGAGAGAGAGAGAGACAATGTAGAGTGAAAGAGAGAGAGAGAGAGACAATGTAGAGTGAAAGAGAGAGAGAGAGAGAGGGAGAAGGAGATCCAGGAGAGTGAGAGTGAAAGAGAGAGAGAACTACCCGGCAGAGCTAAATCTCCTGGTTGACAGTATGCCACCCAGGCTGTCTCCAAAGGTTAAAGGGGGTTAACACAGCCACTGTAAGGCCATGAATATCCTATTTTTACATGGGCCCACAAGGTGCTTGTAAAACTAGTGCACAATACAAGGAATAATATATATTTGTAGTTATTAATTTAACTAGGCAAGTCAGTTAAGAACAAATTCTTATTGAGAATGACGGTCTACCCCGGCCAAATCCTCCCCAAACCCCGACGATGCTGGGCCAAAAATATGCCACCCTTTGGGACTCCCAATCACGGCTGGATGTGATACAGCCAGGATTTGAACCAGGGACTGCAGTGACACGTCTTGCACTGAATTGCTGTGCCTTAAACCGCTGTGCCACTTGGGAGCACAATAAGATGCCATATGGATTTAAATCAATAAACTATCAATTACACGATTAGGTTTTTGTCATGTTGGTTAATAACTGATTTTTGCATGTATTTGATGGAACCTATATGATGGAACCTATATGATGGAACCTCTATGATGGAACCTCTATGATGGAACCTATTTGATGGAACCCCTATGATGGAACCTATTTGATGGAACCTATTTAATGGAACCTCTATGATGGAACCTATATGATGGAACCTATATGATGGAACCTATATGATGGAACCTATATGATGGAACCTATATGATGGAACCTATATGATGGAACGCATGTGATGGGGACATGGGCATACTTTAGGCCCAATGGGACAATAAAGACGACCATCTCTCTCCAGTCTGCCTGGCACAGCCAACACACGACCATCTCTCTCCAGTCTGCCTGGCACAGCCAACACACGACCATCTCTGTCCAGTCTGCCTGGCACAGCCAACACACGACCATCTCTCTCCAGTCTGCCTGGCACGGCCAACACACGACCATCTCTCTCCAGTCTGCCTGGCACAGCCAACACACGACATCTCTGTCCAATCTGCCTGGCATGGCCAACAGACGCTCATCTCCCTCCAGTCTGCCTGGCACGGCCAACAGGCAACCATCTCCCTCCAGTCTGCCTGGCACGGCCAACAGGCGCCATCTCTCTCCAGTCTGCCTGGCACGGCCAACAGGCACCATCTCCCTCCAGTCTGCCTGGCACGGCCAACAGACGTTCATCTCTCTCCAGTCTGCCTGGCACGGCCACTTGGTTCTAAACGCCAAAGTGTTACTTCTCTGTGATCCTACAACCACCGTTGCTAAGGCAACAGCCCACACACACATGCCCCATGAAACTCAAGCTACTAAAGATGTACAATCTCTCTCCACCCCTCCAAAAACAGAGATGAACCGAGAGACGTTTGGTAGTCTTGGTAACCCAGAGTGCTTTGGTAAAACACAATGTTTATAAAAGTTGTTAATTAAACAGAATAAGCCGGTAGGTTGATTTATTCCTCCTACAGGGGGGTCTGGTTAGGAGACCCAGGGGAACCCACACATACAGGGGGACCCACACATACAGGGGGACCCACACATACACACATATACACACATATATACACACACACACACACACACACACACATACACACATACACATACACACATATACACACACACATATACACACACACATATACACACACACATATACACACATATACATACACACACACACATACACACATATATACACACATATATACACACACACACACATATACACATATACACACACACACATACATACACACATATACACACACACACATGTATACACATACATACACACACACATAATGACATCACAATACCCCATAATGGCAAAGCAAAAATGTATTACAAATAAAAACCAGAAATACCTCATTATTCAGACGCTTGAGATGCAAAATTGAGCTCAGGTGTGTCGTGACGTTGTATTAGTTAATATGAAGACTGTTGCTGATCGAATGATTAAAAGTATCTAATTGCGTGATTATCTGAATCAAGCAATTATTAACTCCTTAACTTGGGGCACCATGGGAAAATACATTTTTATTGAGTTTCTATTTACCAAATTAACTCCAAGAATATCAGCATATCGATTTTACAACAGCCGCTAATTAACCAGTTTCCTCTACAGTCTCGTTCTGAACGTCGTATAATCTGGGTATCTGCACGGACCCGGGTCTCACCAATGAGTTCGGACCCGGGTCTCACCAATGAGTTCGGACCCGGGTCTCACCAATGAGTTCGGACCCGGGTCTCACCAATGAGTTCGGACCCAATCTTAGTTGAATCTTTATTTACTAATGAGTTAAACGTACACATAGACACCAATCTTAGTTGAATATTTATTTACTAGAAAGCTGAAATGATGATAAACGATACACATAGACAAAACACATTATAGGATATTGATTAGAACTGAGTATAACGGGCCAACACACTATACGCTATTGATTAGAACTGAGTATAACAGGCCAACACACTATACGCTATTGATTAGAACTGAGTATAACGGGCCAACACACTATACGCTATTGATTAGAACTGAGTATAACGGGCCAACACACTATACGCTATTGATTAGAACTGAGTATAACGGGCCAACACACTATACGCTATTGATTAGAACTGAGTATAACGGGCCAACACACTATACGCTATTGATTAGAACTGAGTATAACGGGCCAACACACTATACGCTATTGATTAGAACTGAGTATAACGGGCCAACACACTATACGCTATTGATTAGAACTGAGTATAACGGGCCAACACACTATATGCTATTGATTAGAACTGAGTATAACGGGCCAACACACTATACGCTATTGATTAGAACTGAGTATAACAGGCCAACCCACTATACGCTATTGATTAGAACTGAGTATAACGGGCCAACACACTATACGCTATTGATTAGAACTGAGTATAACGGGCCAACACACTATACGCTATTGATTAGAACTGAGTATAACGGGCCAACACACTATACGCTATTGATTAGAACTGAGTATAACGGGCCAACACACTATACGCTATTGATTAGAACTGAGTATAACGGGCCAACACACTATACGCTATTGATTAGAACTGAGTATAACGGGCCAACACACTATACGCTATTGATTAGAACTGAGTATAACAGGCCAACCCACTATGGCGCGTGTTACCCAACATGGGGATTTAAAAGAGAGAGAAAAAGAGAAAGTACACGAGAGAAATATACATTTGGGTGAATTTTTCAGCTATGCTTATTTTAACCCTAGCCTTGCCCCAAACTGCCGCTCTTATGGGTCAGAATATAATGATGTAATTACGTGGGGGTGATCTCTGTGGGTTCTCCACGTGGACCGTTCAGGCTGCTCAATGATGCCCTTCTCCGGTTGACCTCTCTGGTCGTCCTCACGGTGTCAGTGTCCTTTTGGCATAGGAGTCTGTTTCCTCGCCCTTGTTCTGGAAGGGCTCTTTGGAGGACAGACCGCTCTGTAGCTCAGAGCTCACAGCGTTAGAATGAAACAGTGTAGATACCACGATTCTTTGGGAAGTGGAAGCTAGGTGGTTCGACTTGAATTCAGCTATTTATTTATTTCATGGTTAATGTTCTGAGGCTGGTTCTCCATAGTAACAGGACAAAGGAATTTGTCTGTGGCCTGAGATTTACTAGGGGCGTGAGGGGTTACAAAACCCCCACATCTTCAGACCACTAGATCTTTCCTTCTCTGTTGGGGTTGAGCGATAATCTGTAGGGTTGTGGTCTCCTGTAACCTGACCTGATCAGGACAGTCATGACAGGTGCATCCTGTTTCCATTGATCATCATTGAGATGTTTCTACAACTTCATTGGCGTCAACCTGTGGTATGTTCAATTGATTGGACATGATTTGTAAAGGCACACACCTGTCAATATAAGGTCCCACAGTTGACAATGCATGTCAGAGCAATAACCAAGCCATGAGGTCGAAGGAATTGTCCATAGACAGGATTATGTCAAGGCACAGATCTGGGGAAGGGTACCAAAAAATGAAGGTCCACAAGAACACAGTGGCCTCCATCATTCTTAAATGGAAGAAGTTTGGAACCACCCAGACTCTTCCTAGAGCTTTCCGCCCGTCCAAAGTGAGCGTCCAAAGTGAGCGAAGAACCCGAAGGTCACTCTGCCAGAGCTCCAAAGGTTCTCTGTGGAGATGGGAGAACAATCCAGAAGGACAATAATCTCTGAAGCACTCAAACCAATCAGGCCTTTATGCTAGAGTGGCCAGACGGAAGCTACCACTGGATTTAAAAAATTAAAAAATAAAATAAATCCAAGATGGCGTAGCAGTGCAGAAGTGGTTTGTTGTCCTCTCGTTTACTTTTTGTATTTTTTTGTGTATATATTTCAATACATTTTTTAAATCTCTTCTCCATTTTTAAATTAAATATACCTTCCTGTAACCTGCCTCACTCAATGTAACACAGATCCACACATTTGTTTTTAGACCTTATAGCCAAAACCTCTATCAGGAGCTAGCCATCAGTAGCTAACCAGCTAATTAGCTACTAGCTATTTAGTCAATGTTAGCCACTGTTTGCCACTGCGTTACCCTCTTCACAGGCACCAGCCGTTTTTTTAGCCTGGATAACACCTGCCAGCATCGGACTGCTTTTCTCCACTACAACGCTGAATTCCTGTTGTAAACCCTGGACCATTACTCCTGATCATCTAGCTACCACCGAGTGACCCAGCCCCGAAGCTAGCCCTGAGCCAGGCGCATCTCCCGGCTAGCAAACGAAATTACTACAACTACAATACCTCTTTTACCATCTGGCCCGGTCACTTTGTCGACACGGCGCCCCACCGTACCACCACGGACGTAATTCCATCCGACATCGGAGCAGACGCTTCTACTAGAATGGGTCACTTGCTAATAACAGACCATGTCAATATGGCTAACTAGCTAATAGCAGACCAAATCAAATCAAATCAAATTGTATTTGTCACATACACATGGTTAGTAGATGTAAATGCGAGTGTATCGAAATGCTTGTGCTTCTAGTTCCGACAATGCAGCAATAACCAACGAGTAATCTAACCTAACAATCCCACAACTACTACCTCATACACACAAGTGTAAAGGGATAAAGAATATGTACATAAAGATATATGAATGAGTGATGGTACAGAACAGCATAGGCAAGATGCAGTAGATGGTATCGAGTACAGTATATACATATGAGATGAGTAATGTAGGGTATGTAAACATAAAAGTGGCTGGACCCTATGATCACCTGACTACATAGCTGATGCCGGCTGGACTGTTCATTTATCACGGTACTGTACTTTGTTTAATTTGTTTATCTGTCGGCCCTCGCCCTACACACAAGGCCGAACTCAGGCCCTGTGTGTAGTTATCTGACCCTCTCTGCCCATTCATCTCCATTTTACCTGTTGTTGTTGTCTTAGCTGATTAGCTGTTGTTGTCTTACCCGTTATTGTCTTAGCTAGCTCTCCCAATCAACACCTGTGATTGCTTTATGCTTCGCTTTATGTCTCTCTCAAATGTCAATATGCCTTGTATACTGTTGTTTAGGATAGATATCATTGTTTTACTTTACTGAGGAGCCCCTAGTTCCACTCAACATGCCTTAGATACCTCCTTTGTCACACCTCCCACACATGTGGTGACCTCAACCAGTATAACCAGCTTGTCCAGAGATGCAACCTCTCTTATCATCACTCAGTGCCCGGGCGTACCTCCACTGTACCCACACCAAACCAGCAACCCCCTCTCCTGGGCGGTCGACCCAGGGAGAGTGCCGGAGCCTGCCTGGGATTCGATGGAGCAGTGCGCGGAAGGTTACAGGAGAATGAGCTCAGAACCAAAGCTGGTGTTGGAGGTGAGCGAAGCAGAGACTGTGAAGGAGTTAATGGGGAAATTGGAGGAGAGAGATATGAGGGGTTGCTGGTTTGGTGCATGAGGCAAGACATTCGCCCGATGGAGCGTGTCAGGGATTTAATGGCACCTGGGTCAGCTCTCCATACTCATCCTGAGGTGTGTGCTAGGGGTCTGGTGAAGACTGTGCCAGCCTCACGCACCAGGCCTCCTGTGCATCTCCCTAGCCTTGCACGTCCTGTGCCATCTCAGCACTACAGTGCTCCTAGCAGTCCAGCGTTGCCGGAGCTTCCCGTCTGCCCAGCGTTGCCAGATCTTCCCATCTGCCCAGCGTTGCCGGAGCTTCCTGTCTGCCCAGTGCCATCTAAGCTTCCCGTCTGCCCAGCGCCAGATCTTCCCATCTGCCCAGCGTTCCCGGAGCTTCTCTGCCCAGTGCCATCTAAGCTTCCCGTCTGCCCAGCCCACCCCCCGTCTGCCCAGCGCCGCCTGAGCCACCCGTCTGCCCAGCGCCGCCTGAGCCACCCGTCTGCCCAGCGCCGCCTGAGCCACCCATCTGCCCAGCGCCGCCTGAGCCACCCATCTGCCCAGCGCCGCCTGAGCCACCCGTCTGCCCAGCGCCGCCTGAGCCACCCGTCTGCCCAGCGCCGCCTGAGCCACCCGTCTGCCCAGCGCCGCCAGTGCCGCCAGTCAGCCAGGGGCCGCCAGTGCCGCCAGTCAGCCAGGGGCCGCCAGTGCCGCCTGTCAGCCAGGGGCCGCCAGAGCCCCTCAGCCCAGAACCGCCAGTGCCGCCAGTCAGCCAGGGGCCGCCAGAGCCCCTCAGCCCAGAGCCGCCAGAGCCCCTCAGCCCAGAGCCGCCAGAGCCCCTCAGCCCAGAGCCGCCAGAGCCCTCAGCCCAGAGCTGCAGCCCAGCTCAGAGCCGCCAGAGCCCCTCAGCCCAGAGCCGCCAGAGCCCCTCAGCCCAGAGCCGCCAGAGCCCCTCAGCCCAGAGCCGCCAGCCCCTCAGCCCAGAGCCGCCAGAGCCCCTCAGCCAAGAGCCGCCAGAGCCCCTCAGCCAAGAGCTTCCGCCCCTCTGTCCCGAACTTCCGCCCCTCTGTCCCGAGCTTCCGCCCCTCTGTCCCGAGCTGCCGCCCTCTGTCCCGAGCTGCCGCCCCTCTGTCCCGAGCTGCCGCCCCTCTGTCCCGAAGCTGCCGCCCCTCTGTCCCGAGCTGCCCCTCAGTCCAGTGGGGTCATTAAGTAGGGTCGCCGTGGCTAGGAGGCCACGGAAGCGGACAAGGTGGGGGACTAAGACTACGGTGAAGTGGGAGCCACGTCCAGCACCAGAGCCGCCACCGCGGACAGATGCCCACCCAGACCCTCCCCAATAGGTTCAGGTTTTGCGGCCGGAGTCCGCACCTTGGGGGGGTACTGTCACACCCTGACCATAGTTTGCTTTGTATGTTTCTATGTTTTGGTTGGTCAGGGTGTGATCTGAGTGGGCATTCTATGTTGAATGTCTTGTTTGTCTATTTCTATGTCTGGCCTGATATGGTTCTCAATCAGAGGCAGGTGTTAGTCATTGTCTCTGATTGGGAACCATATTTAGGTAGCCTGGGTTTCACTGTGTGTTTGTGGGTGATTGTTCCTGTCTCTGTGTTTTGCACCAGATAGGGCTGTTTAGGTTTTCGCACGTTTATTGTTTTTGTTAGTTTATTCATGTCTAGTGTCTTTATAAATTAAACATAAATAACCACCACGCCGCATTTTGGTCCGCCTCTCTTTCACCAGAAGAAAACCGTTACACCTGCCCTGCCTTTCTAAAGTCTTTGAAAGCCAAGTTAATAAACAGATCACTGACCATTTTGAATCCCACCGTATCTTCTCCGCTGTGCAATCCGGTTTCGAGCTGGTCAAGGGTGCACCTCAGCCATGCTCAAGGTCCTAAGCGATATCATAACCGCCATCGATAAAAGACAGTACTGTGGAGCCGTATTCATCGACCTGGTCAAGGCTTTTGACTGTGTCAATCACTGCATTCTTATCGGCAGACTCAAAAGCCTTGGTTTCTCAAATGACTGCCTTGCCTGGTTCCCCAACTACTTCGCAGACAGAGTTCAGTGTGTCAAAACTCTTTTCTCTTTATATATCAATGTTGTCGCTCTTGCTGCGGGTTATTCCCTGATCCATCTCTACACATACGACACCATTCTGTATACATCTGGCCCTTCTTTGGACACTGTGTTAACTAACCTCCAGACGAGCTTCAATGCCATACAACACTCCTTCCGTGGCCTCCAACTGCTCTTAAATGCTAGAAAAACCAAATGCATGCTTTTCAACTGATCACTGCCCGCACCTGCCCGCCCGCCCGACCGGCATCACTACTATGGACGGTTCTGACCTAGAATATGTGGACAACTACATATTCGTTGCCAGACCCACTGGCTCCAGGTCATCTATAAGTCTATGCTAGGTAAAGCTCTGCCATACCTCAGCTCACTGGTCACGATAACAACACCCACCCGTAGCACGCACTCCAGCAGGTATATCTCACTGGTCACCCCCAAAGCCATCACCTCCTTTGGCTGTCTTTCCTTCCAGTTCTCTGCTTCCAGTGACTGGAACGAATTGCAAAAATCGCTGAAGCTGGAGACTTACATTTCCCTCTCTAACTTTATACATCAGCTATCTGAGCAGTTAACCGATCGCTGCAGCTGTAAATAACCCACCCAATCTACCTACCTCATCCCCATATTGTTTTTATTTACTTTTCTGCTCTTTTGCTCACCAGTATCACTACTTGCACATCATCATCTGCTCATCTATCATTCCAGTGTTAATCTCTAATGACTTTGCTACTGTGGCCTATTTATTGCCTTACCTCCTCACTCCATTTGCACACACTGCATAGAGACTTCGTTTTTTTCTATTGTGTTATTGACTGTTAGCTTGTTTATTCCATGTGTAACTCTATGTTGTTGTTTCTGTCGCACTGCTTTGCTTTACTTTGGCCAGGTCGCAGTTGTAAATGAGAATTTGTTCTCAACTCGCTTACCTGGTTAAATAAAGGTGAAAAAAAGGCACATGACAACCCACTTGGAGTTTCCCTAAAGGTACCTATAGAACTCTCAGATCATGAGAACAAGATCCTCTGGTCTGATGAAACCAAGATTGAACTCCTTGGCCTAAATGCCAAGCATCATGTCTGGAGGAAACCTGGCACTACAACCCCAGACTGGGGCGAAGGTTCACCTTCCAACAGAACAACAACCATAAGAACACAGCCAAGACAATGCAGGAGTGGCTTTGGGACTAGATTTTAGATTCTTCATGTAGCCAACCTTTGCCTTGATGACAGCCTCGCACACTCTTGGCATTCTCTCAACCAGCTTCACCTGGAATGCTTTTCCCACCGTCTTGATGGAGTTCCCACAAATGCTGAGCACTTGTTGGCTGCTTTTCCTTCACTCTGTGGTCTGACTCATTACAAACCATCTCAATTTGGTTGAGGTTGGGGGATTGTGGAGGCCAGGTCAAATCATGCAGCAATCCATCACTCTTCTTATTGGTAAAATAACATAGCCTCTAGTTGTTTTGGCTCGTTGTCCTGTTGAAAAACAAATGATTCTCCCACTAAGCCCAAACCAGATGAGATGGTGTATCGCTGCAGAATTCTGTGGTAGCCATGCTGGTGAAGTGTGCCTTGAATTCTAAATAAATTACAGACAGTGTCACCAGCAAAGCACCTCCATAATATCACACCTCCTCCTCCATGCTTCACGGAGGGAACCACACATGCAGAAATCATCCGTTCACCCGCATTTATTTGGGCTGCAATTTCTGAGGCTGGTAACTAATGAACTTATCCTCTGCAGCAGAAGTAACTCTGGGTCTTCCTTTCCTGTGGTGGTCCTCATGAGAGCCATCATAGCGCTTGATGTATTTTTGCTACTGCACTTGAAGAAACCTTCAAAGTTCTTGAAATGTTCAGCATTGACCGACCTTCATGTCTTAAAGTAATGATGGAATGTTGTTTCTCTTTGGTTATTTGAGCTGTTCTTGCCATAATATGGACTTGGTATTTTACCAAATAGGCTTATCATCTGTATACCCCCCTACCTTGTCACAACACAACTGATTGGCTCAAACACATTAAGAAGAAAATAAATTCCACAAATTAACAAGGAAACAGGGCCGTGCCACCAGGCTGTAGGGAGGAAACAGGAAACAGGGCCGTGCCACCAGGCTGTAGGGAGGAAACAGGAAACAGGGCCGTGCCACCAGGCTGTAGGGAGGAAACAGGAAACAGGGCCGTGCCACCAGGCTGTAGGGAGGAAACAGGAAACAGGGCCGTGCCACCAGGCTGTAGGGGGAAAACAGAAAACAGGGCAGTGCCACCAGGCTGTAGGGGGAAACAGAAAACAGGGCCGTGCCACCAGGCTGTAGGGGGAAACAGGAAACAGGGCCGTGCCACCAGGCTGTAGGGAGGAAACAGGAAACAGGGCCATGCCACCAGGCTGTAGGGGGAAGCAGGAAACAGGGCCATGCCACCAGGCTGTAGGGGAAACAGGAAACAGGGCCGTGCTACCAGGCTGTAGGGAGGAAACAGGGCCGTGCCACCAGGCTGTAGGGAGGAAACAGGGCCGTGCCACCAGGCTGTAGGGAGGAAACAGGAAACAGGGACCGTGAGACCAGGCTGTAGGGAGGAAACAGGGCCGTGAGACCAGGCTGTAGGGAGGAAACAGGGCCATGCCACCAGGCTGTAGGGGGAAACAGGGCCATGCCACCAGGCTGTAGGGGGGAAACAGGAAACAGGGCCGTGCCACCAGGCTGTAGGGAGGAAACAGGGCCGTGAGACCAGGCTGTAGGGAGGAAACAGGAAACAGGGCCGTGCCACCAGGCTGTAGGGAGGAAACAGGGCCATGACACCAGGCTGTAGGGAGGAAACAGAACCATGACACCAGGCTGTAGGGAGGAAACAGGAAACAGGGCCGTGCCGCCAGGCTGTAGGGAGGAAACAGGGCCGTGCCACCAGGCTGTAGGGGGAAACAGGAAACAGGGCCGTGCCGCCAGGCTGTAGGGAGGAAACAGGAAACAGAACCGTGACACTAGGCTGTAGGGGGAAACAGGAAACAGGGCCGTGCCACCAGGCTGTAGGGAGGAAACAGGGCCGTGAGACCAGGCTGTAGGGAGGAAACAGGAAACAGGGCCGTGCCACCAGGCTGTAGGGAGGAAACAGGGCCGTGACACCAGGCTGTAGGGAGGAAACAGGAAACAGGGCCGTGCCACCAGGCTGTAGGGAGGAAACAGGAAACAGGGCCGTGCCACCAGGCTGTAGGGAGGAAATTTTTAGGGTCCGTGCCACCAGGCTGTAGGGAGGAAACAGGAAACGGCCGTGACGCCAGGCTGTAGGGAAAACAGGGGTCCGTGCCACCAGGCTGTAGGGGGAAACAGGAAACAGGGCCGTGCCGCCAGGCTGTAGGGAGGAAACAGGAAACAGAACCGTGACACTAGGCTGTAGGGGGAAACAGGATACACAGTGCCACCAGGCTGTAGGGAGGAAACAGGGCCGTGAGACCAGGCTGTCAGGGAGGAAACAGGAAACAGGGCCGTGCCACCAGGCTGTAGGGAGGAAACAGGGCCGTGACACCAGGCTGTAGGGAAGAAACAGGAAACAGGTGCCACCAGGCTGTAGGGAGGAAACAGGAAAAGGGCCGTGCCACCAGGCTGTAGGGAGGAAACTAGGGCCGTGACCAGGCTGTAGGTAAAGAGGAAACAGGAAATGTAATTAGGGGCCGTGACACCAGGCTGTAGAGGTTTGATCTATTTTTAGCTGTCCCTCCACCCGTCATCAGTCGTGTCTTGTCTCCCCCAGTCCACCAGAACAACACACACACAGACACCAGCGCCCTTCACTGAAACACCTCATTACGTCCCAAATTCTACCCTCTTCTTTATGTAGTGCACAACTTTTGACCAGGGCTTAACGTTTTGCACTATAATGGGAATATGGTTCCATTAGTATGCAGCCCCAGAGTACTGTCAGCCACGCTGATTCCTGTCACCTCCTCGTTCACACAGTCACACAGTTACACACAATTACACACACACACACACCTGTTCACCCCCGCAGATTTCACCAACATTCACCAAGCTAGATAACTCTCAACATAATTTCCTCCTGATAAGTGATGTTAGATATGTTGCTACTGGTCCTCTCTTTACACACTGCACCTTACAGTATATTTAAGAGCATTGAGTTTTACCAGAAGATCCAATACAAAAATCTATAAAATGGCTGCATCCCAAAATGCACCCTGTTCAGTAAACTACTTCTGACCAGGTGTCAGGTAAAGAGTAGCGTTATCAGCCGGATCACCAGAAATGTAATTAGATTTTTGGTCCGTTTGGTACCAATACCAGTCAAAAGTTTGGATACACCTACTCATTCAACTTTTGACAGGTACTGTATGTATAGCCACAACTATTATATCTACTATTTTACCTTTATTTAACTCAGCAAGTCAGTTAAGAACAAACTCTTATTTTCAATGACAGCCTAGGAACATTGGGTTAACTGCCTGTTCAGGGGCAGAAAGACAGATTTTTACCTTGTCAGCTCGGGGAGCTCGTACTTGCAACCTTCCGGTTACTAGTCCAACACTCTAACCACTAAGCTACCCTGCCGAACTACTAGTCAAAGGTTTTAGAACACCTGCTCATTCAAGGGTTTTTTCATAATTTTTTACTATTTTCTACATTGTAGAATAATAGTGAAGACATCAAAACTATGAAATAACTCATATGGAACCATGTAGTAACCATAAAACTGTTAAACAAATCAAAATATATTTTAGATTTTAGATTCTTCAAGTAGGCACGCTTTATCTTGATGACAGCTTTGCACATGCTTGGCATTCTCTCAACCAGCTTCAGGAGGTAGTCACCTGGAATGCATTTTAATTAACAGGTGTGACTTCTTAAAACTCCTTAGAATTCCGTTACTTATGTGAATGCTGGGGACAGTAAACTGGGGACAGTATGTGAATGCTGGGGACAGTATGGCTGGGGGCAGTATGTGAATGCTGGGGGCAGTATGTGAATGCTGGGGCAGTATGTGAATGCTGGGGACAGTATGTGAATGCAGTATGTGAATGCTGGGGATGTGAATGCAGTATGTGAATGCTGGGGACAGTATGTGAATGCTGGGGGCAGTATGTGAATGCTGGGGCAGTATGTGAATGCTGGGGGCAGTATGTGAATGCTGGGGACAGTATGTGAATGCTGGGGACAGTATGTGAATGCTGGGGACAGTATGTGAATGCTGGGGGTATGTGAATGCAGTATGTGAATGCTGGGGGCAGTATGTGAATGCTGGGGGCAGTATGTGAATGTTTTCTGGGGACAGTATGTGAATGCTGGGGGCCAATGTGAATGCTGGGGGCAGTATGGAATGCTGGGGGCAGCTATGTGAATGTTTTCAACTAATACAGGGTACCTGCTAATTTCAGTCAACTAATACAGGGTACCTGCTAATTTCAGTCAACTAATACAACGTACCTGCCAATTTCAGTCAACTAATACAGGGTACCTGCTAATTTCAGTCAACTAATACAGGGTACCTGCCAATTTCAGTCAACTAATACAGGGTACCTGCTAATTTCAGTCAACTAATACAACGTACCTGCCAATTTCAGTCAACTAATATAGTGTATATGCTAATTTCAGTCAACTAATATAGGGTATATGCTAATTTCAGTCAACTAATACAGGGTACCTGCCAATTTCAGTCAACTAATATAGGGTATATGCTAATTTCAGTCAACTAATACAGGGTACCTGCCAATTTCAGTCAAGTAATATAGGGTATATGCTAATTTCAGTCAACTAATACAGGGTATATGCTAATTTAATAGCTGATAAACCCTCCCCCACTCACATGCAACATGTTTTCCACCTTGACTCGTGAGATGAGAGCTACTTTCACTCGGGAATATTTGTCATGTGGTTTGTGAATGTACAATTAGACCGACTGTTTGTTGGTTCCCATAATTATACTGAGTCATAACATGTGTCCCAAATGGCACCTTATTCCCCCCAAAATTCTCAGCTTCGGTTTAGAGCTGGCTGATTCTGGTCGACTCACTTTGTACTATGTAGGAAATAGACCATGGCCCATAGGGCACTACTGTGTGTGCACTATGTACATTTGAGACAGCAATACATTCTTGCATCACGCACCATGTTATGTGTAGTAAGGTTGTGTTAGATAATGACCTTCTGTTTAGTTGGTTGGTCTGTGTATTCATTATCGTGTATAACAGCATATGATATGAGTAATAGCCCCCCCCCCCTACAGCACTAGATAGTGTGTACCTCCCAAATGGCACCTTAGCTTTAATGTAGCTCACTATAAAGGGAAATAAGCTGCCGTTTGGGAGGGGCCTTGTGCTTTACTGTGCTGTGTATCTCTGGCTCCTGGCAGCGGACACGGTAATAAGAAAATAATTCACTTCCATCTAATTGGAGAGAAAACACTCGGGCAAAACTCTCTGACCTCTCCAGGGTTGCGACTCAGAAAGAGAAAAGTTGATTCTCAAACGTGTTCCTGTTAAAGTGCTTTACTTTTGACCCTGGCCCACAGGGCTCTGGGAATCAACTGACATTTGGGATGCAGACACTGTTATGTAATCTGTGCTGTTTTTTTGGACTGACAATTTGAGCATGCTGGAATAATCTCCTGATGGTAATAAATAATAATAACAATAAACTGGGTTTAAATCCTAAATGGCTCCCTATTCCCTATACGTTAGTGCACTACTTTTGACCAGTGCCCTATGGGAACCCCTATGGGAACCATTATGGGAACCTCTATGGGGAACCCCTATGGGAACCACTATGAGAACTTCTATGGGGAACCCCTATGGGAACCACTATGAGAACTTCTATGGGGAACCCCTATGGGAACCATTATGGGAACCCCTATTACGGAACCCCTATGGGAACCATTATGGGAACCCCTATGGGAACCACTATGAGAACCATTATGGGAACCTCTATGGGGAACCCCTATGGGAACCACTATGAGAACTTCTATGGGGAACCCCTATGGGAACCACTATGAGAACTTCTATGGGGAACCCCTATGGGAACCACTATGAGAACTTCTATGGGGAACCCCTATGGGAACCACTATGAGAACCCCTATGGGAACCCCCTTGAGTACCCCTATGGGAACCACTATGAGAACCCCTATGGGAACCCCCTTGAGAACCCCTATGGGAACCACTATGAGAACCCCTATGGGAACTCCTTTGGGAACCCCCTTGAGAACCCCTATGGGAACTCCTATGAGAACCCCTATGGGAACTCCTTTGGGAACCCCCTTGAGAACCCCTATGGGAACTCCTATGAGAACCCCTATGGGAACCCCCTTGAGAACCCCTATGGGAACTCCTTTGGGAACCCCTTTGAGAAACCCTATGTGAACCACTATGCACTATTAAACATTTTGGAACATAGCCTAAGACAGGGATGAGAGTCTAACATGATTTATGTGGATGGTCACACTTTTGGTGTGGTGTCTGTTTGTTGAGATGTGATGGCTCCTTCTCGATAGTGTATATGTAGGCTCTGCGGAGGAGGAAGAGGAATGAATGAATTTAATTATACAACAATGCAGTTAAAAAAAATATGTGAACAAGAATAAATAAATAAATGTAACAAGTAATTAAAGAGGAGCAGTAAAATAAGAATAGTGAGACAATATACAGGGGGTGCCGGTACAGAGTCAGTGTGGAGGCTATATACAGGGGGTACCGGTACAGAGTCAATTGGAGGCTATATACAGGGGTACCGGTACAGAGTCAATGTGGAGGCTATATACAGGGGGTACCGGTACAGAGTCAATGTGGAGGCTATATACAGGGGGTACCGTACAGAGTCAATGTGGAGGCTATATACAGGGGGTACCAGTACAGAGTCAATGTGGAGGGGGGGTACCGGTACAGAGTCAATGTGGAGGCTATATACAGGGGGTACCGGTGAGTCAATGTGGAGGCTATATACAGGGGTACCAGTACAGAGTCAATGTGGAGGCTATATACAGGGGGTACCGTTCAATGTGTGGGGGCAAGTTGAGCTAATATGTACATGTCGGTAGAGTTATTAAAGTGACTATGCATAGATGATAACAACAGAGAGTAGCAGCTGTGTAAAAACAAAAGGGGTGTTCAAATGCAAATAGTATGATGGCCATTTGATTAATTGTTCAGCAGTCTTATGGCTTGGGGGTAGAAGCTGATAAGGAGCCTTTGGACCCAGACTTGATGCTCCGGCAACGATGCCATGCGGTAGCAGAGAAAACAGTCTATAACTAGGGTGACTGGAGTCTTTGACTTGGCCCCAGTGATGTACTGGGCTGTACGCTCTACTTCTGTAGCGCCTTATGGTCAGATGCCAAGCAGTTTCCATACCAGGCGGTGATGCTACCGGTCAGGGTGCTCTCGATGGTGCAACTGTAGAACTTTTTGAGGATCCGGGGACCCATGCCAAATATTTTCAGTCCGTAGGTTTACTAAAGTGTTATTTTTAGTAGCTATGTTGACTTGATGTTAGCTAATGGTGACAACGATGTAGGCTGTGTGTAGCGGTTAGCGGATATAATATGAAGGGTTTGGCTTGGAACGTTTTTTATTTGCCTGATCACAGACAGCTGATGTGCTGTGCACTGAAGTCCACAAGCGGAGGTAAAAGGTGAGAGGAGGAGAAGGCGTAGATGCGAGAAGGAATACAACGTGGCTGTTATGAAAGTGAATGTCACACCCTGACCATAGTTTGCTTTGTATGTTTCTATGTTTTGGTTGGTCAGGGTGTGATCTGAGTGGGCATTCTATGTTGAATGTCTAGTTTGTCTAGTTCTATGTTTGGCCTGATATGGTTCTCAATCAGAGGCAGGTGTTCATCATTGTCTCTGATTGGGAACCATATTTAGGTAGCCTGGGTTTCACTGTGTGTTTGTGGGTGATTTTCCTTGTTCCTGTCTCTGTGTTTTGCACCAGATAGGGCTGTTTTTGGTTTTCCACGTTTGTTGTTTTTGTAGTGTTCGTGTTTATCCTTTTTTTGTTATTAAACATGAATCAGTATAATCACGCCGCGTTTTGGTCCGCTTCTCCTTCACAACAGGAAGACCGTTACACTGTGTTTGTGTGCCATCAGGGGAGGGGGGTATTCATTCCTTTGATTCTGTTGAAATACGTTTCTTAAACAGAAGCAAAAATAATGAAATGGGTATAAACATATATTCATTTGTCCGAATAAAAACTCTCTTTTGCAATTGTTGGACTATTGACTACGCCGCAGATCAGCTAGATGCTGGCAAAAGTGTGCAAGGCGGTATTGATGTATCTTGACCTGTGCTCCTACATTGTAAACTTTCATTCATAGGCTAGGCTTTAGAAACCTCATGAAATGTTAGTATCATGAAGGAGCCAAATCCTATCGATGTTACATTGAGCTGAGTGAACGGAATATGGTTGAAAGTTATCCAATATGCTGTAATAGAAATAAAGCCATGCTCATAAAAACAATTATCGTCCTCCCTCATCTTAAACGGCACCAACCGCCTCTGGTCTATGATGAGTAGTCTGACATGCGTGTGGCAAGGAATGGAGGACTCTGTGCACAAGTGGTGTCACAAATATTACCGAAGGTGGCTCCCTTCTTGTTCGGGTGGCGCTCGGCGGGCGTCGTCGCCGGTCTACTAGCTGCCACCAATCCTTTGTTCCGTGTTCGTTTGGTTTTGTCTAATTGGTTTCACTGTTCATTGTTTGGTTGTTAGGGTGGGGTTATTTATTAAGTTCGTTTAGCCCGCTTCTGTTTGTGCGGGCTTGTTCTTCTGTATTTGTGAGAGGTGTTAGTGGTTGGTTGGGTTTTCTCGCTGTCCTAGTATTTTACCTAAGGGTACTATTTTGTTTTTATAGTTACGCCTGTGTTGGGTATAACTATCTTGTTCCTTTGATTTTGGACATTATTAAAGCGTGTGTTTCCCCTCATCCTTTGCTCTCTGCGCCTGACTCCACACCTATTCACTCCACACCTATTCACTCCACACCTATTCACTCCACACCTATTCACTCACACCTGATTCATTACAGAACCACCTGACTCTGTTCTTCCACCTATTCTATTGATGGAACAGCCTGACTCCACACACCCACACCTATTCTATTGATGGAACCACCTGACTCACACCTATTCACTCCTATTCATTACAGATGGAACCACCTGACTCCACAGGGGTTCTGTCTTCCAGCTCTATTGATGGAACCACCTGACTCCACACCTATTCACTCCACACCTATTCACTATTTCACTCCACACCTATTCTATTGATTGAACCACCTGACTCCACAGACAGGGGTTCTGTCTTCCAGCTCTATTGATGGAACATCCTGACTCCACACCTATTCACTCATTGAGCATTACAGACAGGGTTCTGTCTTCCAGCTCTATTGATGGAACAGCCTGACTCCACACCTATTCACTCATTGAGCATTACAGACAGGGTTCTGTCTTCCAGCTCTATTGATGGAACAGCCTGACTCCACACCTATTCACTCATTGAGCATTACAGACAGGGGTTCTGTCTTCCAGCTCTATTGATGGAACAGCCTGACTCCACACCTATTCACTCATTGAGCATTACAGAAAGGGTTCTGTCTTCCAGCTCTATTGATGGAACAGCCTGACTCCACACCCATTCACAGATTGAGCATTACAGAAAGGGGTTCTGTCTTCCAGCTCTATTGATGGAACAGCCTGACTCCACACCCATTCACAGATTGAGCATTACAGAAAGGGGTTCTGTCTTCCAGCTCTATTGATGGAACAGCCTGACTCCACACCCATTCACAGATTGGCATTACAGAAAGGGTTCTGTCTTCCAGCTCTATTGATGGAACAGCCTGACTCACACCTATTCACAGATTGAGCATTACAGACAGGGGTTCTGTCTTCCAGCTCTATTGATGGAACAGCCTGACTCCACACCCATTCACAGATTGAGCATTACAGACAGGGGTTCTGTCTTCCAGCTCTATTGATGGAACAGCCTGACTCCACACCTATTCACTCATTGAGCGTTACAGACAGGGGTTCTGTCTTCCAGCTCTATTGATGGAACAGCCTGACTCCACACCTATTCACAGATTGAGCATTACAGACAGGGTTCTGTCTTCCAGCTCTATTGATGGAACAGCCTGACTCCACACCTATTCACTCATTGAGCGTTACAGACAGGGGTTCTGTCTTCCAGCTCTATTGATGGAACAGCCTGACTCCACACCTATTCACAGATTGAGCTTACAGACAGGGGTTCTGTCTTCCAGCTCTATTGATGGAACAGCCTGACTCCACACCCATTCACAGATTGAGCATTACAGACAGGGGGTTCTGTCTTCCAGCTCTATTGATGGAACAGCCTGACTCCACACCCATTCACAGATTGAGCATTACAGACAGGGGTTCTGTCTTCCAGCTCTATTGATGGAACAGCCTGACTCCACACCTATTCACTCATTGAGCATTACAGACAGGGGTTCTGTCTTCCAGCTCTATTGATGGAACAGCCTGACTCCACACCCATTCACAGATTGAGCGTTACAGACAGGGTTCTGTCTTCCAGCTCTATTGATGGAACAGCCTGACTCCACACCTATTCACTCATTGAGCATTACAGACAGGGTTCTGTCTTCCAGCTCTATTGATGGAACAGCCTGACTCCACACCTATTCACAGATTGAGCATTACAGACAGGGTTCTGTCTTCCAGCTCTATTGATGGAACAGCCTGACTCCACACCTATTCACTCATTGAGCGTTACAGACAGGGGTTCTGTCTTCCAGCTCTATTGATGGAACAGCCTGACTCCACACCTTGAGCATTCACTCCACACCCATTGATGGAACACCTGACTCCTGAGCGTTACAGACAGGGTTCTGTCTTCCAGCTCTATTGATGGAACACCTGACTCCACACCTATTCTATTGATGGCAACAGCCTGACTTCACACCTATTCACTCTCACACCCATTCACAGATTGAGCAGACAGGGTTCTGTCTTCCAGCTCTATTGATGGAACAGCCTGACTCCACACCCATTCACACACCCATTCACTCATTGAGCATTACAGACAGGGGTTCTGTCTTCCAGCTCTATTGATGGAACCACCTGACTCCACACCTATTCTATTGATGGAATTGATGGAACAGCCTGACTCCACACCTATTCACTCATTGAGCGTTACAGGTGTTGGGGATAGTTATTTTAGGGTTAACTTTGCCCTGAAGTATTGTCATGTTTTTGTCTGTTCTATTTGTGTAACGGTTTTCTAGTGGTGATGAAGGAGAGTCGGACCAAACTGCAGCGTGTCGATTGCGATCCATGTTTAATACAACAAAGAAACACGAACTTACAAAAACAATAAACGAAACCGAAACAGCCTATCTGGTGCAAACTAACAGAGAGTACACATAGGACACTAAGGACAATCACCCACGACAAACTCAAAGAATATGGCTGCCTAAATATGGTTCCCAATCAGAGACAACGATAAACACCTGCCTCTGATTGAGAACCACTCCAGACAGCCATAGACTTTGCTAGACAACCCACTAAGCTACAATCCCAATACCACCAAAACCCCAAGACAAACACACCACAATTACAAAAAACCCCATGCCACACCCTGGCCTGACCAAATACATAAAGATAAACACAAAATACTTTGACCAGGGCGTGACAATTTGATTTGATTTAGTTGATTTAATTTTGTTCTTGCTAAGATATTAACATTCATTTTTCCTTTTCAATATATACCTTTGATCCCTGCACCTATATCATTTATATTACTACCAACTATTGAGTTGATCACGCCAATTCCACATTAAATTGTCATATTCCTCCCATCTGTTGCATGGAATGGAACCAGGGTCCCTATGGCACCATATTCCCTATATAGTGCACTACTTTAGACCAGAGCCCTATGACACCCTATTCCCTATATAGTGCACTACTTTGACCAGAGCCCTATGGCACCCTATTCCCTATATAGTACACTACTTTTGCAAATATAGTGCACTACTTTTGACCAGGGCCAGTGCACTATATAGGGAATAGGGTGACATTAGGGACATATACATTATAATATCAACAGTAAAATGCAATATCAACAGTAAAATGCAATATCAACAGTAAATGCAATATCAACAGTAAAATGTAATATCAACAGTAAAATGTAATATCAACAGTAAAATGTAATATCAACAGTAAAATGCAAAAATCAGCAGTAAAATGTAATATCAACAGTAAAATGTAATATCAACAGTAAAATGTAATATCAACAGTAAAATGTAATATCAACAGTAAAATGTAAAAACAACAGTAAAATGTAAAAACAGTAAAACATCACACACTGTTTCCAACCTCGTCTCCACCTTTGGAAAGCAGTCGAGGCCTTTGAGTATCTATCGTACTCCAGGATGCTGGCCTTCCAGGCTGAGTTGCAAAGAAAAAGACATATCTCAGACTGGCCAATAAAAAAGAAAAGATTGGCAAAAGAACACAGACACTGGACAGAGGAACTCTGCCTAGAAGGCCAGCATCCCGGAGTCGCCTCTTCACTGTTGACGTTGAGACTGGTGTTTTGCGGTTACTATTTAATGAAGCTGCCAGTTGAGGACTTGTAAGGCATCTGTTTCTCAAACTAGACACTAATGTCCTCTTGCTCAGTTGTGCACTGGGGCCTCCACTCCTCTTTCCATTCTGGTTTGAGCCGGTTTGCTTTGTTCTGTAAAGGTGTAGTACCGCGTTGTACGAGATCTTCAGTTTCAGGGATAGTGGAAGGTTTAGTCGGGGAGGCTTTACTCTTGGGTCTCCTTGTGGCAGCCTGGGTTTCTGCAGGCTGACTTTGTTTGCCAGCTGCACAGTGTTTCCTCTCACACATTGGTGCAGCAAGCGGGCACGTGTTAAAGAGTGAGGTTAGGCAGGTCATGTTTTGGGGGACACAAGACTCAACGTTCACCTCTCCCGAGCGCCGTTGAGGGAGTTGCAGCAATGAGACAAAACCTTAATTGAAATTGGTAGAAAAAGGGGTAAAACATATATATATTTTTTAAATAAGGAAATGATGAAGACAATTACATTTATGGAATCTACAATCTGACTGCACTATTAAAGCTGACCTACCCCCCTCTAAAATAAATATATATAAATTACATTCAAATTTTTAGATCACCTACTCATTCAGAGGTTTTAGATCACCTACTCATTCAGAGGTTTTAGATCACCCACTCATTCAGAGGTTTTAGATCACCCACTCATTCAGAGATTTTAGATCACCTACTCATTCAGAGGTTTTAGATCACCCACTCATTCAGAGGTTTTAGATCACCCACTCATTCAGAGGTTTTAGATCACCCACTCATTCAGAGGTTTTACATCACCTACTCATTCAGAGGTTTTAGATCACCTACTCATTCAGAGGTTTTAGATCACCTACTCATTCAGAGGTTTTAGTTCACCTACTCATTCAGAGGTTTTAGATCACCTACTCATTCAGAGGTTTTAGATCACCTACTCATTCAGAGGTTTTAGTTCACCTACTCATTCAGAGGTTTTAGATCACCTACTCATTCAGAGGTTTTAGATCACCTACTCATTCAGAGGTTTTAGATCACCTACTCATTCAGAGGTTTTAGATCACCTACTCATTCAGAGGTTTTAGATCACCTACTCATTCAGAGGTTTTTCTTTATTGTTACTATTTTCTACATTGCAGAATAATAGTGAAGACATCAACACTATGAAATAGCAATTCATTTGTGCAATTTCCTTCCTTACTTGAGCCAATCAGTTGTGTTGTGACATATTATTACCAAGTCCATATTATGGCAAGAACAGCTCAAATAGACAGTTTATCATTACTTTAATATGACACACAGGTCAGTCCACACAGAACTTTGAAAGTTTCTTCAAGTGCAGTCACAAAAAACATTAAGTGCTGTGTTGAAACTGGCTCTAATGAGGACCGCCACAGGAAAGGAAGACCCAGAGTTACCTCTGCTGCAGAGGATAAGTTCATTAGAGTTAACCCCACCTCAGATTGCAGCCCAAATAAATGATTCAGAGTTCAAGTAACGGACACATCTCAACATCAACTGTTCAGAGGAGACTGTGTGAATCAGGACTTTATAGTCGAATTGCTGCAAAGAAACTCACACTAAAGGACACCAATAAGAAGAAGAGACGTGCCTGTGCCAAGAAAACACGAGCAATGGACATTAGACCGGTGGAAATCTGTCCTGTGGTCTGATAAGTCCAAATATGTGATTTTTGTTCCAAATCCCATGTCTTTGTGAGGCACATAGGATGTGAACGGGTCTCCACATGTGTGGTTCCCAACGTGAAGCATGGGGTAATTGTGATGTTATTATGGGGTATTGTGATGTTATTATGGGGTAATTGTGATGTTATTATGGGGTATTGTGATGTTATTATGGGGTATTGTGATGTTATTATGGGGTATTGTGATGTCATTATGGTGTATTGTGATGTTATTATGGGGTATTGTGATGTTATTATGGGGTATTGTGATGTCATTATAGGGTATTGTGATGTCATTATGGGGTATTGTGATATTATTATGGGGTATTGTGATGTCATTATGGGGTATTGTGATGTTATTATGGGTGGTGTTATTATGGGGTATTGTGATGTTATTATGGGCTATTGTGATGTCATTATGGGGTATTGTGATATTATTATATTGTGATGTCATTATGGGGTATTGTGATGTTATTATGGGGTATTGTGATGTTATTATGGGGTATTGTGATGTTATTATAAATATTGTGATGTTAATGGGGTGTGATGTCATTATTATGTTATTATGGTATTGTGATGTTATTATGGGGTATTGTGATGTCATTATAGGGTATGTGATGTCATTATGGGGTATTGTGATATTATGGGGTATTGTGATGTCATTATGGGGTATTGTGATGTTATTATGGGGTATTGTGGACAGGGGTTCTGTCTTCCAGCTCTCATTGATGGAACCACCTGACTCCACCCATTCTCCTCATTGAGCGTTACAGACAGGGGTTCTGTCTTCCAGCTCTATTGATGGAACAGCCTGACTCCACACCCTATTCACTCCACACCTATTCCCTCCACACCTATTCTATTGATGGAACCACCTGACTCCACACCTATTCACTCATTGAGCGTTACAGACAGGGGGTTCTGTCTTCCCAGCTCTATTGATGGAACAGCCTGACTCCACACCTATTCACCATTGAGCGTTACAGACAGGGGTTCTGTCTTCCAGCTCTATTGATGGAACAGCCTGACTCCACACCTATTCACTCATTGAGCATTACAGACAGGGTTCTGTCTTCCAGCTCTATTGATGGAACAGCCTGACTCCACACCTATTCACAGATTGAGCATTACAGACAGGGTTCTGTCTTCCAGCTCTATGATGGAACATCCTGACTCACACCTATTCACTCATTGAGCGTTACAGACAGGGTTCTGTCTTCCAGCTCTATTGATGGAACAGCCTGACTCCACACCTATTCACAGATTGAGCATTACAGACAGGGGGTTCTGTCTTCCAGCTCTATTGATGGAACATCCTGACTCCACACCTATTCACTCATTGGCGTTACAGACAGGGTTCTGTCTTCCAGCTCTATTGATGGAACAGCCTGACTCCACACCTATTCACTCATTGAGCATACAGACAGGGTTCTGTCTTCCAGCTCTATTGATGGAACAGCCTGACTCCACACCTATTCACTCATTGAGCATTACAGACAGGGGTTCTGTCTTCCAGCTCTATTGATGGAACCACCTGACTCCACACCTATTCACTCATTGAGCATTACAGACAGGGGTTCTGTCTTCCAGCTCTATTGATGGAACAGCCTGACTCCACACCTATTCACTCATTGAGCATTACAGACAGGGTTTCTGTCTTCCAGCTCTATTGATGGAACAGCCTGACTCCACACCTATTCACCATTGAGCAGCGTGAGCATTCTGTCTTCCAGCAGATGGAACAGCCTGACTCCACACCTATTCACCATTGAGCATTACAGGGTTCTGTCTTCCAGCTCTATTGATGGAACAGCCTGACTCCACACCTATTCACCATTGAGCATTACAGACAGGGGTTCTGTCTTCCAGCTCTATTGATGGAACAGCCTGACTCCCACACCTATTCACAGATTGATATTTTGAGACAGGGTTCTGTCTTCCAGCCTCCAATGATGGAATGATCCTGACTCCACACCATTCACAGATTGAGCATTACAGACAGAGTTTCTGTCTTCCAGCTCTATTGATGGAACAGCCTGACTCCACACCTATTCCTCGTAGGCATTACGGGCAGAGTTCTGTCTTCCCAGCTCTGTGTCAGGCTACAGCCTGACTCCACACCTATTCACTCATTGAGCATTACAGACAGGGTTCTGTCTTCCAGCTCTATTGATGGAACAGCCTGACTCCACACCTATTCACTCATTGAGCCGATTACAGACAGGGGTTCTGTCTTCCAGCTCTATTGATGGAACAGCCTGACTTCCACACCCATTCACAGATTGAGCGTTTACAGACAGGGGTTCCACTTCCAGCTCTATTGATGGAACATCCTGACTCCACACCTAATTACTCATTGAGCATTACAGACAGGGGTTCTGTCTTCAGCTCTATTGATGGAACATCCCGACTCCACACCTATTCACTCATTGAGCATCACAGACAGGGGTTCTGTCTTCCAGCTCTATTGATGGAGCTATCCCTGACTCCACACCTATTCACCATGAGCATTAACGACATGGGGGTCTGTCCACCCCCTTCCCAGCCTCTATTTTGAATTGGAAACAACCTGACTCCACAGCCCTATTTCCCCCTCTTGAGCGTTACGAACAGGGGTTCTGTCCACTTCCATAGGGCTCTTATTGATGGAGCAGCCTGAACTCCCACCACCTATTCACTCATTGAGCGTTACAG
>NW_024608237.1:10000-54611 GCF_018296145.1 Oncorhynchus tshawytscha | reverse complement strand
GTTACGTATTGCTTGCCCTCCAGGACACCTACACCACCCGATGTCACAGGAAGGCCATAAAGATCATCAAGGACAACAACCACCCGAGCCACTGCCTGTCTTCACCCCGCTATCATCCAGAAGGCGAGGTCAGTACAGGTGCATCAAAGCTGGGACCGAGAGACTGAAAAACAGCTTCTATCTCAAGGCCATCAGACTGTTAAACAGCCACCACTAAACATTGAGTGGCTGCTGCCAACACACTGGACTCTCATCTAGCCACTTTAATAATGGGAATTGATGGGAAATGATGTAAAATATATTACTAGCCACTTTAAACAATGCTACCTAATATAATGTTTACATACCCTACATTATTCATCTCATATGTATATGTATATACTGTACTCTATATCATCTACTGCATCTTTATGTAATACATGTATCACTAGCCACTTTAACTATGCCACTTTGTTTACATACTCATCTCATATGTATATACTGCACTCAATACCATCTACTGTATCTTGCCTATGCTGCTCTGTACCATCACTCACTCATATATCTTTATGTACATATTCTTTATCTTACACTTGTGTCTATAAGGTAGTAGTTTTGGAATTGTTAGCTAGATTACTTGTTAGTTATTACTGCATTGTCGAACTAGAAGCACAAGCATTTCGCTACACTCGCATTAACATCTGCTAACCATGTGTATGTGACAAATAAAATTGGTTTTGATTTGATTTAACTTGATCTGGTTTGCCATTCCAAATCAAGTAACTGTTATTTTTCTCGCATGATTTGGAAAAAGGATTCTCCTGGAGTCGGTAGATTCATGAATAAATATGTAAACTGCGATATAACTAGAGAATTAATTGGGGTAATCTTCCTGTATATTGATAGGTGTTTCCCTCTCCATGGTTTCAAGATTCTATCTGTTTTGCAACGTTTTCAATCAAAGTCAATAGTTGCAAGATCGCTCAAATTTTCCGGGATATGTACACCAAGCACATCAACTTCACCATCCGCCAATTTAATCGGGAGACCACATTTAAAGTTTGCATCTTTTAGAGACACAATCCGCAATATAGTACACTTATCCTAGGAAAAATGATCCAGGTCATCAATGAGGCCGTTCACGGTTGAAGATTGAGGACTCAAGACAACTTGAATCTTCGGTGTACATTGATACTTTTCTCTCTAATCATTTTTAGGCCCTTAATGTTAAACATTATCTGATTTTTAAACAAACAGTTCAATGGCCATAATATGGTGACAGAGAGCAACCTTGTTTTACACCTCTTTACAATTCAAAGTTCTCAAAGAAGTAGCCAATATTTATTATTTTACATAAAGGTTTGTGGTACGTGACTTTAACCCATTTTATGAGAGATTCTCCAAAGTTGAGAAAATCCAGGCACTTATAAACAGATTCTAGACATACTGTATCAAATGCTTTCTCAAAATCTGCTCTAAAGATAATACCTGGTTCCCTGCATTCTCAGCTTTCCTTTATTTCTAGTAGTTGTCTAATATTCTATCCAATATATCTCCTGTTAAGAATCCCATCTGATCGGGATGAATAATATCCGGTAGGCCCCTTTTCCATCACAACATTGAAGAGTGAGGCGTCTTTGTATTGCCCCCCTGGCTCCTACTTAATATTTCTGATGTAAGTTTTTTTTTCTGTTGATCGATACCGTTTTTTGTTTTGGGATGAAAATGTAATTGAATGGCCTCTAAAGGCACACTTAAAGGCATCCCATACGAACCTGTATTGTACCAGAAAAAGTATGTTATTTACACTTAAAGGCATCCCATACGAACCTGTATTGTACCAGAAAAAGTATGTTATTTACACTTAAAGGCATCCCATACGAACCTGTATTGTACCAGAAAAAGTCTGTTATTTACACTTAAAGGCATCCCATACGAACCTGTATTGTACCAGAAAAAGTCTGTTATTTACACTTAAAGGCATCCCATACGAACCTGTATTGTACCAGAAAAGTCTGTTATTTACACTTAAAGGCATCCCATACGAACCTGTATTGTACCAGAAAAAGTCTGTTATTTACACTTAAAGGCATCCCATACGAACCTGTATTGTACCAGAAAAAGTCTGTTATTTACACTTAAAGGCATCCTATACGAACCTGTATTGTACCAGAAAAAGTCTGTTATTTACACTTAAAGGCATCCCATACGAACCTGTATTGTACCAGAAAAAGTCTGTTATTTACACTTAAAGGCATCCCATACGAACCTGTATTGTACCAGAAAAAGTCTGTTATTTACACTTAAAGGCATCCCATACGAACCTGTATTGTACCAGAAAAGTCTGTTATTTACACTTAAAGGGATCCCATACGAACCTGTATTGTACCAGAATACGAACCTGTATTGTACCAGAAAAAGTCTGTTATTTACACTTAAAGGCATCCTATACGAACCTGTACTGTACCAGAAAAAGTATGTTATTTACACTTAAAGGCATCCCATACGAACCTGTATTGTACCAGAAAAAGTCTGTTATTTACACTTAAAGGCATCCTATACGAACCTGTACTGTACCAGAAAAAGTCTGTTATTTACACTTAAAGGCATCCCATACGAACCTGTATTGTACCAGAAAAAGTATGTTATTTACACTTAAAGGCATCCTATACGAACCTGTATTGTACCAGAAAAAGTATGTTATTTACACTTAAAGGCATCCCATACGAACCTGTATTGTACCAGAAAAAGTCTGTTATGAATTCCTTAGTTTTTTGCTAAGAAAGTAGTCAGTCAATACACTCTGGTTAAATGTCCAATATCCTCGCCTTTGTGGAAAGTATGTCATAGTTACATTAGTTACTATTAGTTGATGATCTGATAACATTCAACCCTCAATTTGTACTTTTTCACTTTTGGCACCATAGGAAAGGATACCAGAAAATAATAAATCCGACAAGTATATCTTACGAGATCGGGGGTTTAAAGCCTCCAAATAACCGTCAATTCCAACATGTCCATAATATTCATAATCTCTGAGTGCCAGAGGGTTATAGTTGGCAGTATGATTGTCTTCACGGTCCATTGACATACTTAAAAATGTATTGTAGTCCCCTACCATTGTAATAGTTATTTGTATCTTGGAGACTAATTCAATTATTATAATATATTTATATTTTCAAAGAAGTTTGGATCGCCATATATAATTATAATCCATAACTGTTCATCATCAAGTGGTATATTTCAGGAAATCCATCTTCCTTGAGGACACAGTATATTGTAACGGATTGTACCTCAAGATGCAAATTGTTTTTGAATAAGGATCATAACACCTTTTGAACTTCTTAACCCGTGACTGAAATAGATTTGACCATCCCATTTGTTTTCCAGGCCACTTCATCAGAAGATATTGAATGAGTTTCCTGGAGACAATACATATGGTAATCCTTCTCCTTTAGCCATGTAAAAACGGCTCTTCTTTTCTTCTTAAAGCCAAACCATTGGAATTATAGCTAGCTATACTTTATTTACCGACTATCATAATGGGTTATATTTTGATATATTTATCACGGCCCTCACCACCATTTTAAAATACTTATCCATACCAGCTCTAAGTCAGTGTTTCCAAAACTCGGTCCTCGGGACCCCAAGGGGTGCACGTTTTGGTTTTGCCGTAACACTACACAGCTGATTAAAATGCTAGGGGCAAAACCAAAACGTGCACCCCTCAGGACAGCCTCAATCCTTCGGAGCATGGACCCTACAAGGTGTCAAAAGCGTTCCACAGAGAAGTTGGCCCATGTTGACGCCCATGTTGACTCCAATGCTTCCCAGAGTTGTGCCAAGTTAGCTGGATGTCCTTTGGGAGGTGGACCATTCTTGATACACATGTGAAACTGTTGAGCGTTGAAAACCAGCGATGTTGCAGTTCTTGACACAAACTGGTGCTCCTGGCACCTACTACCATACCCCGTTCAAAGGCACTTCAATATTTTGTATTGCCCATCCACTGTCTAAATGGCACACATACACAAACCATGTGCCTTCTGGGGGGGTAATAGCAATTTCTGCATTAACATGCCTTAATCAGGCAAAAGTTAATACAATAAGATGAGAGAGAGAGAAAGAGAGACAGAGAGGTGGAAAGAGAGAGAGAGAGAGAGAGAGAGAGAGAGAGAGAGAGAGAGAGAGAGAGCAATGGAAATAAAAGTACTGTGTGCTTACAATCTTAGGCTGTATAACATTTTATCTCTTCTGCAACTACTTGTGATACATTTAAAATGGCATCCCTCATGATGCCCTAATGGGCTGGTCCTTTTTTCGCCTATAGGGCCTGTTTAACTTTTGGGGTTTGTTTGCAAAGTGATCATTATCTAGCTAATAATGTGGGCCTCAATGAAAAAAATGGTCCAGTGTGTTGGAAATGCCAGAGCCGATTTCTTGTCCCAGTCCTCCCCTGCTATGGGGAGCATTTTTGTGTAGTTACAGTGATATTACAGTGTGGCTAGCTGTGGTATTTGTGTGGTGGAGGTTGGAACAGGTTCCACTGGGGAGAGACGGAAAGGACTGGTCATGTCCGGACAACATGGAAGCATTCTGTAACGAGAGAGAGAGGTGGAGAGAGAGAGAGAGGTAGAGAGAGAGAGAGAGAGGTAGAGAGAGAGAGAGAGAGAGAGGTAGAGAGAGAGAGAGAGTAGAGAGAGAGAGAGAGGTAGAGAGAGAGAGAGAGGTGGAAAGAGAGAGAGAGAGAGGTAGAGGTGGAAAGAGAGAGAGAGAGGTGGAAAGAGAGAGAGAGAGGTGGAAAGAGAGAGAGAGGTAGGAGAGAGAGAGAGAAAGAGAGAGAGGTGGAAAGAGAGAGAGAGAGAGGTGGAGAGAGAGAGAGGGTGGAGAAAGAGAGAGAGAGAGAGAGAGAAAGAGAGAGAGAGAGAAAGGTGGAAAGAGAGAGAGAGAGAGAGAGGAAAGAGAGAGAGAGAGAGAGAGAGAGAGATGGAAGAGAGAGAGAGAGGTGGAAAGAGAGAGAGAGAGGTGGAAAGAGAGAGAGAGGTGGAGAGTGGAAAGAGAGAGAGAGAGGTAGAGAGAGAGAGGAGAGAAAGAGAGAGAGAGAGGTGGAAAGAGAGAGAGAGAGAGTGGAAAGAGAGAGAGAGAGAGAGAAAGAGAGAGAGAAAGAGAGAGAGAGAGAGAGAGGTGGAAAGAGAAAGAGAGAGAGAGAGAGAGGTGGAGAGAGAGAGAGAGAGAGGAGAAGAGAGAGAGAGAGAGAGAGAAAGAGAGAGAGAGAGAGAGAGAGAGAGAGAGAGGTGAAAGAGAGAGAGGTGGAAAGAGAAAGAGAGAGAGAGAGAGAGGTGGAAAGAGAGAGAGAGAAAAAGAGAGAGAGAGGTGAGAAGAGAGAGAGAGGTGAGAGAGAGAGAGAGAGAGAGAGAGAGAGAAAGAGAGAGAGAGGTGGAAAGAGAGAGAGAGAGAGGTGGAAAGAGAGAGAGGTGGAAAGAGAGAGAGAGAGGTGGAAAGAGAGAGAGAGAGGGGAAAGAGAGAGAGAGGTGGAAAGAGAGAGAGGTAGAGAAAGAGAGAAAGAGAGAGAGTGGAAAGAGAGAGAGAGGTGGAAAGAGAGAGAGAGAGAGAAAGAGAGAGAGAGAGAGGAGGAAAGAGAGAGAGAGAGAGGTGGAAAGAGAGAGAGAGAGAGAGAAGAGAGAGAGAGAGAGAGAGAGAGAGGTGGAAAGAGAGAGAGAGAGAGAGAGAGAGAGAGGTGGAGAGAGAGAGAAAGAGAGAGAGGTGGAAAGAGAGAGAAAGAGAGAGAGAGAGCGAGAGAGAGGTGGAAAGAGAGAGAGAGAGAAAAGAGAGAGAGGTAGAGAGAGAGAGAGAGAGAGAAAGAGAGAGAGGGTGGAAAGAGACAGAGAGAGGTGGAAAGAGAGAGAGAGAGAGAGAGGTGGAAAGAGAGAGAGAGGTGGAAAGAGAGAGAGAGACAGAGAGAGTTAGAGAGAGATAGAGAGAGGGAGAGGTGGAAAGAGAGAGAGAGATGGGATGAGGGGTTAAAGGCAGAAACCACCAACAAATTACAGGAATATGTTGGTGTTTTCCTACAACATGACGACTGGACACCTCTTGTAGGTCTGAATGGAATTGGATTTAAATCTAGAATTAGAACTGGAATGTATCTGGATAGGTCAGTCAGCTCTGCCAGTAAACCCCACAGAGAGAAGAGAGGATGGTGACATGACTCCAGCAGCAGACCCTCCACATCACTCATCCTTTACCTAAAATCAATTATCAGGGTGAACGAGTGAGTGTGAAAGAGGGAACAAGAGAGAGCAGTGTTAGTGACAGACATCAGAGAGACAGCTGTGTGTATGTATGTCCTTGTGTGTGTGTGTGTGTGTGTGTGTGTGTGTGTGTGTGTGTGTGTGTGTGTGTGTGTCTGTGTGTGTGTGTGTGTGTGTTCATTAGCGATGAGACATCAGTGTAACAGTTACAGTCAGCACTCTCCAGTCCAGACAAACACCATCTCATGTCCACTCAGCCCTGGACAGATTACAACAGCCTGCTGGTGATCTATTAGTGTGATTTAGCATAAGGTTACACCGTAATGACTGGATGGGTTGCACTATCATGATGTTGGGGAGCCCAACACAGCTCAACACCATGCAGTCCTGCAGTAATTGACCCAGGACAGGCAGAAAAATCCTGCATGTAAAACTAAAATAAGAAAGTGAGAACCCAGCAATATTGATGTGTCTCATTGTTACCACCAGTGGAGTAGAGGTATCATGGTGGCACATTTGTAATGATCATTTCACTCCCGTCTGTGGCACATCGTTTGTTACGGAAACAGCTAAGGAGAGCAGGCACTAAAGTACTGCGACCTGGTTACACACACACGCACGCACGCGCACACACACACACACACACAAAGTTGTTCCTGGATGCCAGGAGATGGACGAGTCAGTCAGGGAAGAGGTTCTTTGCAGACCAAAGCCAGCATGTAGGCTACAGGTATCATCCATTCTGCAACATAGTCTGTGTGTGTCCCCTCTGTTTGGCCTCATCTGTCAGTCTACAGCCAGTCTGTCCCTGTTGTGGTCTGTCTGTCCTGCTCTCATGAGTGAAGGGTGTGAATAAGTTCAATATTTCTCAGCATATTCTTCTGAAAATAAAGTTATTATCATTCCTCATAAGAAGAGGAACGAACCGAGAGATAAATAACTAACACTGGTGAGATGATTCATACCTGACATTCTGGTCTTCATCACTGACCTCTGACCTACAGGATATGACCATGTGGATGACATCTTCCCAGTGGTCGTGCGTGTGTATGTGTGCGTGTGTACAAATGCACCTTTGCGAAAAAGTGTGCCATGTGTGTATGGATGACATCCTCCCAGCATGCAGCAGCAGTATAAGGCAGAGCCAATGCCTTTCCAACATGGCGTCACGCCATGCACTGCAGCTGCACACAGTTGGAGACTTTTTACTGTGAAGGCTAGGGCCAACGGGATGGGAGGGAAGGACGGAAGGAGGGAGAGAAGGTTTGTGTCCTGGCATTAGGTATGGGTCCATGGTAGAAGGGTTTGGGGGAGGGGAAGGAAGAGAAAAGTATGGTGGAAGGGTTGACAAGAGAGGGATTCTAAGTTTGACAAGAGAGGGGTTTGGTTTATTAATTCAAAATATGATTGAGACAAGAGTGTTGTAATTGGAAAAGGCATTTTACAAAGCAGAAACATGCTTTCTCCTCATCACTCTTCCCCAAGTGGAACCATGCTTTCTGGGCAAGCTGCAGAGTTAAACAGCACATGGTGTGGACGGGTGATGAATGGGTTCTGTTAACCTCCCTGCCTGGCTGTGTTAGCATAACACTGTGTTCTACTGGGCTTTCACTGTTACAACGGGACACAGACTCCTTGCCTCCTACACACTTGCCTCCTCTCCTGTCCTGTCCTCCTGTCTACTGCCTAGTCTCTCTCTCTCCTCCTTCATCTTTCTCCTATCTCTTTACCCCTCTCTTACCTGTCTCCTGTCTACTGCCTAGTCTCTCTCTCACCTCCATCTTTCTCCTATCTCTTTACCCCTCTCTTACCTGTCTCCTGTCTACTGCCTAGTCTCTCTCTCACCTCCATCTTTCTCCTATCTCTTTACCCCTCTCTCACCTGTCTCCTGTCCTCCTGTTGCTGGTTAATCTCACTCTCTCTCCATTCTTCTCCCTCGCTCCTCTCCTCCATCTCTCCCGTCAGTTCTTGCTCCCAAGAGCTCAGGGGTTTTAGATCACAGTAAAGAACAAATTGGAGCAGCAACGTCTAACATGTTGTGTTCATCATTCCCTGACTGTAGGACACTGTCCTGCTCACCCCCTATCCTCTCCTTTATCCATCTCCCTCACTTCTCTTCTCCATCTATCCCTCGCTCCTCACATCTGCCCTAGGCCATCTGGAGAACGTCAGGCTTTCAGGGAGAGCAGGGACCATCAGTTACCATCACACACACATGCACGCACGCACACGCACACACACACACACACACACACACACACACACACACACACACACACACACACACACACACACACACACAGTCAGTCCCTTAGACATCCCCCCTAACACTGCCCTGCTCTACAACCCTGTAAGATCAGCTGCATTAAAATCACACTATAAATCTACCTGCTAACTACGCCAGGCCTGCTCTAAAGTATATGAAAGGCCTTATTGGAAGTTGCCCTGAACATGGATCCTGATTCAGAGCAGCAGAACAGGGATTGACAACAGAAGCTCTGTGGGGACTAGAGAGGAGAGCTGGAGACCAGATGTTTGGTGGAGATGGGGCAGAGAGGAAGAGGAGAGGAAGAGAAAGAGGTTTAGCTTTTTGGGACAAAGTTGGTGCCTTGTTCCTTTGTACCAAACCTGTGAAACACCAGAAAGAATCATAGGGCAATTTTATCCGCATTCATTTTTTTGCAAATATTTTGAGAATGTTTATTATAAAAATATAAATGTTTCCACTACAAATCATTTTACATTAGTAGACAAGGCTTTTACGCACGCAAGCACGTCGTACGCACACACTCGCATGCCCACACACACAAGCACACACACGTACCGGCGCACACACACATTCATCTAAAAAAAAAAGCAAAAAGAGTAAGGATGGGGTGCATAACAGTACTTCCACACTGAAGACGCTGTCACAGAACCAACCATGTCATAGATTACAGTAGGCTACAAAAAAACATTACACTTTTGCACAGTATATGTTAACAATAAATAATAGGTTATTATAATTGCTTTTCTTTATGTAAAAACAAATATAATACAAAATAACATGAAATATAATACAAAGAATGTTTGTCTTTTTAAAATGTTGCACAGATATTTCTGTTCATTCTTTTATACATAGAAACATTTGTACAAAGGGATGGCTATGGAAGGGCACTGTCCTGCTTGTAGATATGGTCACACAGTTGTTTTACATATGTACATGCCATACAGAACACGTAACAGCAGCTAAGGGCGGGCAGGGGATGGACGGAGGTGTTATCACACACACGCACACAGACACATACAAACAACACACACATACACATCCACTGTTCAGATCAGAGAGAATCCTTATCTACTGTAGCGATAAAATACACTCAGACACTCGCTTTATCTAGAGAGGTGTGATATATCCCCACCAGTGTTAGAAGATAGCATTGGAAGAGCTGTGGGATAGTGTTGTTAATTTTCATCTTCTACCTTACAGAGCAGAATACGCTCTGAAGAAGCCAGCATGGTATTCTCTCTCTCTACCTCTCTCTCTCTCCATCTTTTTCATTATCTCTACAGCTCTCTCTCTTTTTCTCACTCCCTCTACATCTCTCTCTCTCTACTTCTACCTCTCTCTCTCCCTCTCCTTTCTCTCTATCCTGTTTCAGTTTGAATGAATAACACACATCCTGAGATTTCACATTAGGACTAGGAACTAGGAAGCTTGGAGTTATGCATCATCACCTACTGTATGATAAGCAGACAGGTGGTAGTTAGTTACAGTTCTGTATGATAAGCTGACAGGTGGTAGTTAGTTACAGTTCTGTATGATAAGCAGACAGGTGGTAGTTAGTTACAGTTCTGTATGATAAGCAGACAGGTGGTAGTTAGATACAGTTCTGTATGATAAGCAGACAGGTGGTAGTTAGTTACAGTTCTGTATGATAAGCAGACAGGTGGTAGTTAGATACAGTTCTGTATGATAAGCTGACAGGTGGTAGTTAGATACAGTTCTGTATGATAAGCAGACAGGTGGTAGTTAGTTACAGTTCTCTATGATAAGCTGACAGGTGGTAGTTAGTTACAGTTCTCTATGATAAGCAGAAGGGTGGTAGTTAGTTACAGTTCTCTATGATAAGCAGAAGGGTGGTAGTTAGTTACAGATACAGTTGAAGTCAGAAGTTTACATACACTTAGGTTGGAGTCATTAAAACTCGTTTTTCAACCACCCCACAAATTTCTTGTTAACAAACTATAGTTTTTGGCAAGTCGGTTAGGACATCTACTTTGTGCATGACACAAATAATTTTGTTTACAGACAGATTATTTCACTTATAATTCACTGTATCACAATTCAGAAGTCAGAAGTTTACATACACTAAGTTGACTGTGTCTATTAACAGCTTGGAAAATTCCAGAAAGAAGCTTCTGATAGGCTAATTGACATAATTTGAGTCAATTGGAGGTGTACCTGTGGATGTATTTCAAGGCCTACCTTCAAACTCAGTGCCTTTGCTTGACATAATGGGGAAATCAAAATAAATAAGCCAAGACCTCAGAAAAAAATGTAGACCTCCACAAGTCTGGTTCATCCTTGGGAGCAAATTCCAAATGCCTGAAGGTACCACGTTCATCTGTATAAACAATAGTACACAAGTATAACACCATGGGACCACGCAGCTGTCATACCGCTCAGGAAGGAGACGCGTTCTGCCTCCTAGAGATGAGTGTACTTTGGTGCGAAAAGTGCAAATCAATCCCAGAACAACCGCAAAGGACCTTGTGAAGATGCTGGATGAAACAGGTTCCACAAGTATCTATATCCACAGTAAAACGAGTCCGCTCAGAGAGGAAAAAGCCACTGCTCCAAAACTGCCATAAAAAAGCCAGACTACGGTTTCCAACTGCACATGGGGACAAAGATCGTAGTTTTTGGAGAAACATCCTCTGGTCTGATGATACAAAAATAGAACTGTTTGGCCATATTGACCATCGTTAGGTTTGGAGGGAAAGGGGGAGGCTTGCAAGCCGAAGAACACCATCCCAATCATGTTGTGGGGGTGCTTTGCTGCAGGAGGGACTGGTGCACTTCACAAAATAGATGGCATCATGAGACAGGAAAATGATGTGCATATATTGAAGCAACATCTCCCGACATCAGTCAGGAAGTTAAAGCTTGGTCGTAAATGGGTCTTCCAAATGGACAATGACCCGAAGCATATTTCCAAGTATCCAAGTTGTGGCAAAATGGCTTAAGGACAACAAAATCAAGGTATTGGAGTGGCCATCAGAAAGCCCTGACCTCAATCCTATAGAAAATGTGTGGGCAGAACAGAAAAAGTGTGTGGAGGCCTACAAACCTGACTCAGTTACACCAGCTCTGTCAGGAGGAATGGGCCAAATTTCACCCAACTTATTGTGGGAAGCTTGTGGAAGGCTACCTGAAACGTTTGACCCAAGTTAAAATTTTTAAAGACAATGCTACCAAATACTAATTGAGTGTATGTAAACATCTGACCCATAGGGAATGTGATGAAAGAAATAAAAGCTGAAATAAATAATTCTCTCTACTATTATTCTGACATTTCACATTCTTAAAAAAAGTGGTAATCTTAACTGACCTAAAACAGGGAATTTTTACTAGGATTAAATGCCAGGAAAAAAAGTGAGTTTAAATGTATTTGGCTAAGGTGCATGTAAACTTACGACTTCAACTGTATGTATGATAAGCAGACAGGTAGTAGTTAGTTACAGTTCTGTGGTCTGATATGTCCTGTTTACCATCAGAGCAAACTGTACAGGTCTGAGACTCATGACTTCAGGTTGATCAAACTGATAAACTGATTGTTATGATTATTGCTCTCTGTTTGACATTGACTGTTTGCAGACATTAGTCTATAGCTATGGGATAAATGGCTTATTCTAGTCTGGGTGCCCATCAAATGGTTTGGCTTCCTTCTCAAGCTGATTTTCTCTTGAGTATACCTTCACACTCACATGCAGAGACATGGGTGCATACACACACACACACGCACGCACGCACGCACGCACGCACACACACACACACACACACACACACACACACACACAGAGTAGTATCAGTCCTTCTCTGTGAGAGAGAGTGGGGTCTTCAGTGGTGGGAGTCTCCAGGTGTGCTTCGTCTGCTCCAGGTTGATGTGGATTGCTGCTGCTGTCTGCGTTGTTCTACTCAAGGCATTTAAAGTTCTCCTCTCCAGAGCTTAGAAACTGTCAGTCAAATCCACAGGATCAGATCACGACTGCTTCAGTTCTCAACAAGCCCCTTTCCACAATAAGTCACACACAGGGCCCTGCTGTCCCAGGTTCTCCAATCCCAGCTCCAGCCCTTTATCCTCGTGCCCTTAAGGTCCAAGGCCAGGTTATCTCCCTCTTTCCTGTGTTCTCAGTAAGGCATCTCAGCAATGGTGCGGAGTGTCGAAGGGTTGGTCTGTCTGTCGGTCTGACTGCTTGCCCTGGATTCAGGGTAAGGGCATGATATCATGGTGACATCATCAAACCTCAGAGCTGTTGTCCTCCGCTGCACCACTTTTCTAATGTCTACTTCCTCCTTTAGTTTGGGACTTCCTCCTGCATGTTACAGAGATCAGAGGGCTGTTCTAAGTGCTATGAGCCGTCCTCTCCCCTCCTTCATTCCCTATCACTACACCTCGACAGGGGAGGTCTCCCTCGTGGAATGAACCTAACTGAAACGTCCACAGATGTGGAGGGAGGAACTGAAAAGGAGACGCTTTAATTCAGAATGAAACAGGGCACAGAAGGGCTGAATTCCTAATGGAACGGGGTCCAGAGGGTCTTCATTTAGAATGGAACCGGGCCCAGATGGGCTTCATTCAGAACGGAACGGGGCCCAGAAGGGCTTCATTCAGAATGGATTGGGACCCAGAATGGCTTCATTCAGATTGGAACGGGGGCCAGACGGGCTTCATTCAGAATGGAACGGGGGCCAGAGGGCAGCCAGTCAGCCAATCTGTGGATCTCTAGTGGCTTGGTTGAGTTAGACTGGGACAGGGCCATTCTTACTGTGGCTCTCTAGTGCTTTGATACTGCTCACAATGTTCTTCTGGGGGCCGACGATAGTCACACCAACCTTCTTTAGGTCCCTGCAGAGAGAAAGGAGGGGGGAAGAGAGAGAGAGAGTAAGTGCTTCAGTATGTGACACACAGTGACATTAATGACATGCGGTCAGTGCTGCCCCCCTCCCCCTCCCCCTCTCACTTCTGCTGGCCTGTCAATCACAAGGTTGATGTGCTGCCAGAGCTCTCTAGTTAGCTTGTGGGAGAGTGGCGTTGGGCAGTTTTTGGTCATGCTTAGTGGTGTGTGTATGTTTGGAAGGGAGGGAGCAGCACTGGTACAAATAGATGGATAATAAATGCAGACTAAATCAACTGGTTAGAGCAAGCTTCATCACAACACACACACAGCATGGGTTACACACAGCACTTCATGAAGACACACAACTCAAACAAGTATGTTAGGTCCAGCATATTAGGTCCAGCAGTGGGATATTATGGGACATCAGTGGACAAGATATCTTCAGCTCGGCTCCTGTAGGTGACTGTGGTTATAGACGCATATTAGTAAAGAAACAGCTCAGCTCAAACCCGCTAGGTTAACACAGCTTGGGTTTTACACTGAGCTTCAGTTCTCTGCTAGTCTGTAGGGTACACACAACACAAAACAGGAAAACTCCTGAGAAAGTTATTTTGATGCAAGCATGGGGTTATAGTTTGTAGGGCAGCCAGACAGTGCACAGTGGTCCACCCACCATCCGGTGTCTCTGGAGTAGGGGATGGAGAGGAGAGGGGGTTAGAGGGTGGTGATCCCCATTGAAGGCTCCCACTCTGGGCAGGTGGCTGCTGTGACGTGGTGCTGGACCTCTGTCAGACAGATTCTACAGTACAGACAGGCAGGAGGCAGGGCCAGGCAATGTGAATAAAGTTTCCCAGGCTAATGGACGTCACACAGCCATACTGGCAACAGTCTCTGAAAAAGGCTTATGGGTACACAGCGTTAACACCCTGAAGAGCGTGTTACAAATAAATAAATAAACAACATAAAACGTGAATACATAAAGTATGAGGCATAAACAGAAAACAGTCTAGACAGTGAACAACTCATGCAATAAAAGAGATAAAAACGAATGACTGTGGATGTGTTTAAGTAGACCAGGGCCCAAACGTATGACCGCTGTATTCCTCCTCTGACACACGATCAATGAGAACCATGGTGGATATGGTGGTAGTGTTTACAGTCAGCAGCTAACTGCCACTCAGACAGAAAGGGCTGTCTCATCTAGAACTCTGAAGAGGCTCCTCATCCTGAGAGCACACAGAGACTTCATCCCTGCTGCTGTGTGTTACCACAAGTGGTTCGAGTGGACTCGTCAGGTTTCCCATCATAGATAGTGAGACAGAGAAATGGCAGAAGGAAGGAAGTCTGATACCTTAGACAACCCGTCTTCAGAACTTTCAGAACCTCCATTTGTAACCCACATCTCCGTCCGTTCATTAAAAGTATATTGTGTCAGTGGATTAAGGAGTGGTATAGGGTTTGATTAGTTTCGTCTGGCAGACAGAGGTCAGAGCAATGGGCCAGGGGTAGTCTCCTGCTGAATATGAAGGACTGAATTAAGATACTACTAATCAATAGACTGGTATACTACGGTCAAGGGCTGGGTGTGTCAGAGGTATACCCTTGGAGGATTAAAACACACACATGATCCAATTCCTGTTCTGATCCAGTTATGATCCATGAGAGGAGAATCAGAGATGCTGTAGAATGATCCTGTTATCAGAAACCATATGTAGGCTATACAGTTCATCTGTGATGTATTCCATCAATACTGCATGTGGTATTTCTACTGAGTCTGCAAACAAGCCTTTTTGTGCCTCTGTAGTGATTGGTTTAAGGGAAGCTCTCATTGATGAAATTGATTAATTGATTAATTGTCCTGAGAAAAAACTCTTCCTGTAAGAGAATGTGCTGCTACAACAGTATATAGTTTTAGAGAAACTAGCTGATAATAGACGAGAGACAGAGAGAAAGAGAGAGAGAGAGAGAGAGAGCTCCTTATAAGGTATTGTTCTGTTGGATAGATCAGGCTCTCTCTCTCTCAGGCAATTAAACTAGGCCATGGATGAGGAGGTAATCTAGTAGCTATTTGCATTTCATTATTTATATTGACATCAGAACAAAAGGCAACGTGGACATTATTGCCTGGGCCTTTTGTTAGTAGTGACTGTGTGTAGTATGTAGTGACTGTGTGTGACTGCTGTGTAGCCCAGTGTGTTAGGGAGACCAGAGCATAGTACCCAGACATCTGCTTTGATCAGCCTGATTACAACTGTCAAATTATTTACACTGTCAAATACCTCATCAATTAACACAACAGCAGGTCCCCAAAGGCCACATCCTCCCGCAGAGGGAGAGGGAGGGAGGGAGGGAGGGAGGGGGAGGGAGGGAGGGAGGGAGGGAGGGAGGGAGGGAGGGAGGGAGGGAGGGAGGGAGGGAGGGAGGGAGGGAGGGAGGGGGAAGGAAGGGGATAGGGAGAGAAAGAGAGCAAGAGAGCAAGAGAGCAAGAGAGCAAGAGATAGAGGGCGAGAGGAAAATGAGAGATGGAAATTAGATAGAAAGAAAGGGACAGAGAGAAAGCCTCCAGCGGCCAAATCACTGCATTTCCCATGAAACCTATATGAGCAACATGGTGGAGCCGTGAGCCCAAATAGAGGTTGATTATGAAAGAGAGAGGTTGCGATGAGTTGCACGGGGGTGCACGGGGGTGCACGGGGGTGCATGGGGGCTGTGATCATAGATTCAGCCAGATACACTCTACTAAAGCTGTTCACAGCCTGTAGATCCTGTCAGAACTGGAGCTTAGATTTTACAAGATGTCTCTCTCCTCTCTCTCTCCCTCGGTATGGTTGATCTCTGCGTAACATGGCTAAAGCGCTGTCATTACAGATTACAATCAAACACTGCTATCCATGGATAACAGATTAGACCCACAGTGGTGCCTCCGAGTAATGGAGGCAGATTGAAAACATTTTGGGGTCTCAGTGTGGGGGGGTGCTGTATTAAATCTGGGCTGCTGTGGCACGAGATACTTTCTCAGGGAAATGTCCTGTTTTAAGTGTCTTGTCTGAGCTCTTTAAATCACTGTTAGGGCCTCGCTCCCTGCTGCACTCACAGAAAACATTCAGGGTATTCCCATATTTTGTCAAATATTATTTGTTAGATACAAAGTTAAATCATATTATACAACAACTTGCATTTTGCTACTGGCTGGACAATGTACATTTCACTGGACCATTGGTTCCTCAGCGAGTCTTCAGTGAGTCCTGTAAGCTTGAGTCTGAGTGTTACTACAGAGCGTCATAAGAAGCAGTCTTACTCTGCGGAGGTCTTGGGCAGGGTGTCACAGGAGCTGTAGCTGACCCCAGAGAAGGCCTCCTTACAGGGCAGAGTCCTCACGCTGTCCAGCCAATCCCCATGGTGTCCAACGATGGAACCACCTCAGAACTACTCCTGTCCAGAAGCAGGTTGGCTGGCCTGGAGGTGGAGGTGGAGGGGGGGAGAGAGAGAAAGGACATGCATGGTTAGCCATTTGGCACACTAGCCATACTTGAAATCCTTGTGTTGAGGGGGGTTACATGGGACACAGTCCCCTCAAAGAGCTGCATGGTCAGCCTTGGAAAATACATCACACTACTTCCTCCCTCCACTCAGCTGATACTCTGTCTGCCTGTCCAGAAAGGTACACCGCCACCACCGCCACCACCGCCACCACCAGCACTACAACACACACACACACACACACACACACACACACACACACACACACACACACACACACACACACACACACACACGCTGGATTCTGCAAATCACATCAGGGACTGAAACTGTTATTATTGAGAAAACAAGCTCATAAAATAACATGCTGCAAAGAGAGAACAGAGAAGGTTGTAAACCACATTTCCCCATGCACACACACACAGACACATAAAAACACACACACACACACACACACTCTGACACACATGCACCACGGGTCTCCCCAGAAGGAAACACCTGTGGAGAGAAGGGACTACCCACAATCCTGTACTGTTGCAGAGTGTTATGGACAAGCTCTCCCAGCGAAAGCCACACACACAATTTAAGTCTGAAGATTTCCCAATGTGACAGCTTGCACTGTTTCTAGGTCATTACGTCCATCTAGCTCCAGACATGTATGTGTTGGATGGGCTTTGAGACAAAGAAAAAGGAAACTGTAATGTATAGATTCAACATTTACGTTAATCTCTAACAATATTATTATTAACAAAACAAGCATCGTTTGTTGGATAATTACACGATTGTTTTCTCTAATAAAATACTAGAATTTCAACAATACTGCAGTCTTATCGGATTAGAATCTAAACCAAATCATTATCTAAACCAATCAAAATTCATGCTGTTCCATGAACAATAAATTATAGGATGAAAAGCATGGCTTGAGGCACTGTTCTGTAGAGATTTGAGTGACAGGAGAGAGGGAAGAGAGAGGTAGAAGTGGAAGGGAGAGAGGAAGAGAGAGGTAGACGAGGAGGAAGGAGAGAGGGAGTAGAGAGAGGAAAGCAGATGAGGAAGGGAGAGAGGGGAAGAGAGAGGTAGCAGAGGAAGGGAGAGGGAGTAGAGAGAGGTAGAAGAGGAAGGGAGAGAGGGAAGAAAGGTGGAAGAGGAAGGAGAGAGGGAGTAGAGAGATGCAGAAGAGGAAGGGAGAGGGAGTAGAGAGATGCAGAAGAGGAAGGGAGAGGGAGTAGAGAGAGATAGAAGAGAAAGGGAGAGGGAGATAGAGAGATGCAGAAGAGGAAGGGAGAGAGGGAGTAGAGAGAGATAGAAGAGGAAGGGAGAGGGAGGGAGAAGGAGTAGAGGTAGAAGAGAAAGGAGAGGGAGTAGAGAGATGCAGAAGAGGAAGGGAGAGAGGGAGTAGAGAGAGGTAGAAGAGGAAGGGAGAGGGCAAGAGGAGAGAGAGGTAGAAGAGAAGGGAGAGAGGGAGTAGAGAGAGATAGAAGAGGAAGGGAGAGAGGGAGTAGAGAGGTAGAAGAGAAAGGAGAGGGAGTAGAGAGATGCAGAAGAGGAAGGGAGAGGGAGTAGAGAGAGGTAGAAGAGGAAGGAGAGGAAGTAGAGAGAGTAGAAGAGGAAGGGAGAGGAAGTAGAGAGAGGTAGAAGAGGAAGGGAGAGATGGAGCAGAGAGAGGTAGAAGAGGAAGGGAGAGGAAGTAGAGAGAGGTAGAAGAGGAAGGAGAGATGAAGTAGATAGAGGTAGAAGAGAGAAAGGGAGAGGGAGTAGAGAGATGCAGAAGAGGAAGGAGAGGGAGTAGAGAGATGCAGAAGAGGAAGGGAGAGGGAGTAGAGGGATGCAGAAGAGGAAGGAGAGGGAGAGTAGAGAGAGGTAGAAGAGGAAGGAGAGAGGGAGTAGAGAGAGGTAGAAGAGGAAGGAGGGGAGAGAGGGAAGAAAGGTGGAAGAGGAAGGGAGAGAGGGAGTAGAGAGAGGTAGCAGAGGAAGGGAGAGGGAGTAGAGAGATGCAGAAGAGGAAGGGAGAGGGAGTAGAGAGATGCAGAAGAGGAAGGGAGAGGGAGTAGAGAGAGATAGAAGAGAAAGGGAGAGGGAGTAGAGAGAGATGCAGAAGAGGAAGGGAGAGGGAGTAGAGAGAGATAGAAGAGGAAGGGAGAGAGGGAGTAGAGAGAGGTAGAAGAGGAAGGGAGAGGGAGTAGAGAGAGGTAGAAGAGGAAGGGAGAGAGGAGTAGAGAGAGGTAGAAGAGAAAGGGGAGGGAGTAGAGAGATGCAGAAGAGGAAGGAGAGAGGGAGTAGAGAGATGTAGAAGAGGAGGAAGGGAGAGGGAGTAGAGAGATGTAGAAGAGGAAGGGAGAGAGGGAGTAGAGAGAGGTAGAAGAGGAAGGGAGAGGAAGTAGAGAGAGGGAGAAAGAGGAAGGGAGAGGGAGTAGAGAGATGCAGAAGAGGAAGGGAGAGAGGGAGTAGAGAGATGTAGAAGAGGAGGAAGGAGAGGGAGTAGAGAGATGTAGAAGAGGAAGGGAGAGGGAGTAGAGAGAGGTAGAAGAGGAAGGAGAGGGAGTAGAGAGAGGTAGAAGAGGAAGGGAGAGGAGTAGAGAGAGGTAGAAGAGGAAGGGAGAGGGAGAAGAGAGAGGTAGAAGAGGAAGGGAGAGGGGGAGAGAGAGAGGTAGAAGAGGAAGGAGAGGGAGTAGAGAGAGGTAGAAGAGGAAGGGAGAGAGGGAGTAGAGAGAGGTAGAAGAGGAAGGGAGAGGGAGTAGAGAGAGGTAGAAGAGGAAGGGAGAGGGAGTAGAGAGAGGTAGAAGAGGAAGGGAGAGGGAGTAGAGAGATGCAGAAGAGGAAGGGAGAGGAAGACTGAGGTAGAAGGAGAGTGAGGTAGAGGACTGTGTCTGCGAGTCTGTCCTTAACCCTGACCATGTTTGCTCTGGCTGTACAGACAGACAGACGTCTGCTAAACCAACCAGTCAATAACTCCATACCAGGAGACTCTCTCCACATCTTCTGAGTCAACAACATTATGTTGTTTTGTATTGTGTTCAGTTGACACCAGGCAAAGCAGCTGTTGCTACAGTCATATCCAATCAACATCCAAATCAACAAGCCCACCTCCTCCCCATGAGGCAGGGTCAGGTTACTGTAGGTCAGACCAACTTAGGTCACATCAACAACAACCCTGACTCATACTAAACAACGATGGGTGTGTGTGTGTTGGAGCCATTCGGAATAATGGCATGAATAGGTGTGTGTGTGTACGCATGTGTGTGTATGTTTGTGAGTCAGAAAACAAACCATAGGACGACTGGGACCATAGCACCTGATCACACACAGCCTAGGGGATACAAGCCAACACCGGACAGGAAACCGGCTTGGTCCTGCCATAGAGACTCCATAGAGGGGTGTATTTATAGTCGTGTAAATAAACTAATCAGAATAGCAGGAAGTCAAGTCCAACCTCAGGCTGAGTATTTTGGGTGGTGGAGAGGTTTAGAGTCTTAGTTAAGGACAGATTTTTATATCACAGCAAGTGACACTGTATTTGGGGTGGTTTGGAGGTTTGTCTGTTATCTGTATTTGAGTGGCAGACTGACATACAGTACGCTACCTCTCAAGGGTGGGACAGGTAAGACCTACTGCTTATGGGACTACTAGATTTGTGCTTCCAGAATATGTTTGTTCCATGACAAGTTAACAAAGCAGTAAACAATATCCCATAGATGATTTCTGTTTGGAACACAACTAACCAGCCAGACAGCTCACCACAGGGACAGCAAGGCCATGTCTGAGTGAGATCAAGAACGGGAGGAAGAGGATAGAGAAAGAAGTGGCAAAGGAAAGGGAGAGCTAAGAGACTGGTATGTGATTGAATCTCTTCCTGATCATCAGAGGCCTGTCTGACAGCTGAGAGCCAACTAGGAGGACAGGAGGGAAGAGAGGAGAGAGGATAGAGGGAGCCTCTTCTTCTCATCTCTCTCTCCCCTCTCTCACACACCCACACAGTTCCCTGATTACACCATCCAGGCATGGATGAGGAGACTATTGATCTGCAAAGTTCTCTCCCCTGCCTCCAGAGCAGTCAGCGTGTCAGTGTAGAGGTAAACTATAGATGACCTTGTCTTGCCTCTGTAGGATTCTTTGTTTACTATATTCTTTATTTTTAACTGCGCTTGGTAAAGTCTCATGACGGACCAACAGGCAGAGAGATCGATGGATGAGAAAGGATGAGAGGGAAGTAAAAGAACATGCTTGTTGTCAGGGAGAGGAGTTGGTATCTAAAACCCCTGTGTACGCATCATCACATCTTACAGAGACAGGATTCAGAAAAAGGAGAATTCTTCACATGAGAGGTGAGAAAGAAAAGTACAATACCACTGTCCCTGTCTCTTTCTTCCTCCCTCTTTTCATTTTCTCCTTTTCTGTCTGTTTTCCACTCTGAAAGACCACTGCTGTGTATTATCATGTTTTTAGGGCTCTCAGAGGAGCAGAGGGAGAGATGGAGAGGGGGAGGGGGGGAGAGGGGGAGAGGGGGGGAGATGGAGAGGGGGAGAAGAAGAGATGGGGAGAAGAAGAGAAGGAGAGGGGGACATGGGGGAGAAGAAGAGAAGGAGAGATGGAGAGGGGGAGATGGGGAGAAGAAGAGATGGAGAGGGGGAGATGGGGGAGAAGAAGAGATGGAGAGATGGAGAGGGGGATATGGGGGAGAAGAAGAGATGGAGAGATGGAGAGGGGGAGAAGAAGAGAAGGAGAGATGGAGAGGGGGAGATGGGGGAGAAGAAGAGATGGAGAGATGGAGAGGGGGAGATGGGGGAGAAGAAGAGATGGAGAGATGGAGAGATGGAGATTGGGAGAAGAAGAGAAGGAGATGGGGGAGAAGAAGAGATGGAGAGGGGGAGATGGGGAGAGGAAGAAGGAGAGATGGAGAGGGGAGATAGAAGAGATGGAGAGGGGGAGATGGGGAGAAGGAGAGAAGGAGAGGGGAGATGGGGGAGAAGAAGAGATGGAGAGATGGAGAGGGGGAGATGGGGGAGAAGAAGAAGATGGAGAGATGGAGAGATGGAGATGGGGGGGAGAAGAAGAGATGAGAGGGGGAGATGGGGAGAAGAAGAGATGGGAGGGGGAGATGGGGGAGAAGAAGAGATGGAGAGGGGGAGATGGGGAGAAGGAGATGGAGAGGGGAGATGGGGAGAAGGAGAGATGGAGAGGGGGAGAAGAAGAAAGAGAGATGGAGAGGGGGGAGATGGGGGAGAAGAAGAGAAGGAGAGATGGAGATGGGGAGAAGAAGAGAAGGAGAGATGGAGAGGGGGAGATGGGGGAAGAAGAGAAGGAGAGATGGAGATGGAGAGGGGAGATGGGGGAGAAGGAGAGATGAGAGGGGGAGAAGAAGAGAAAGGAGAGATGGAGAGGTGGAGAAGAAGAGAAGGAGAGATGGAGGGGGAGAAGAAGAGATGGAGAAGAAGAGAAGGAGAGAAGGAGAGGGGGAGAAGAAGAGAAGGAGAGATGGAGAGGGGGAGAAGAGAGATGGAGAGATGGGAGAGGGGGAGAAGAAGAGAAGGAGAGATGGAGAGGGGGAGAAGAAGAGAAGGAGAGATGGAGAGGGGGAGATGGGGAGAAGAAGAGAAGGAGAGATGGAGAGGGGAGATGGGAGAAGAGAAGGAGAGATGGAGAGGGGGAGATGGGGAGAAGGAGAGATGGAGAGGGGGAGAAGAAGAGAAGGAGAGATGGAGAGGGGGAGATGGGGAGAAGGAGAGATGGAGAGATGGGGAGAAGAAGAGAAGGAGAGATGGAGATGGGGATAAGAAGAGAAGGAGAGATGGAGAGGGGGATGGGGAGAAGGAGAGATGGAGAGGGGGAGATGGGGGAGAAGAAGAGAAGGAGAGATGGAGATGGGGAGAAGAAGAGAAGAGAGATGGAGGGGGAGATGGGGGGGAGAAGAAGAAGGAGAGATGGAGAGGGGGAGATGGGGAGAAGAAGAGAAGGAGAGATGGAGAGGGGGAGATGGGGGAGAAGAAGAGAAGGAGAGATGGAGAGGGGGAGATGGGGGAGAAGAAGAGAAGGAGAGATGGAGAGGGGAGATGGGGGGAGAAGGAGAGATGGAGAGGGGGAGATGGGGGAGAAGGAGAGATGGAGAGGGGGGGATAAGAAGAGAAGGAGAGATGGAGAGGGAGATGGGGGAGAAGAAGAGAAGGAGAGATGGAGAGGGGAGATGGGGAGAGATGGAGGGGGGAGAAGGAGAGATGGAGAGGGGGAGATGGGGGATAAGAAGAGAAGGAGAGATGGAGATGGGGAGATGGGGAGAAGGAGAGATGGGGAGAAGGAGAGATGGAGAGGGGGAGATGGGGGAGAAGTAGAGATGGAGAGGGGGAGATGGGGGAGAAGGAGAGATGGAGAGGGGATAAGAAGAGAAGGAGAGATGGAGAGGGGAGATGGGGAGAAGGAGAGATGGAGATGGGGAGAAGAAGAGAAGGAGAGATGGAGAGGGGGAGATGGGGGAGAAGGAGAGATGGAGAGGGGGAGATGGGGGAGAAGGAGAGATGGAGAGGGGGGTTAAGAAGAGAAGGAGAGATGGAGAGGGGTGATGAGGGGAGAAGAAGAGAAGGAGAGATGGAGAGGGGGAGATGGGGGAGAAGAAGAGAAGGAGAGATGGAGAGGGGGAGATGGGGAGAAGAAGAGAAGGAGAGATGGAGAGGGGGAGATGGGGGAGAAGGAGAGATGGAGAGATGGAGAGGGGGAGATGGGGGAGAAGAAGAGAAGAGAGATGGAGAGGGGAGATGGGGAGAAGAAGAGAACGAGAGATGGAGAGGGGGAGATGGGGAGAAGAAGAGAAGGAGAGATGGAGAGGGGGCGATGGGGGAGAAGGAGAGATGGAGAGGGGGAGAAGAAGAGAAGGAGAGATGGAGAGGGGAGATGGGGAGAAGAAGAGAAGGAGAGATGGAGAGGGGGAGAAGAAGAGAAGGAGAGATGGAGAGGGGGAGATGGGGGAGAAGAAGAGAAGGAGAGATGGAGAGGGGGAGATGGGGAGAAGAAGAGAAGGAGAGATGGAGAGGGGGAGATGGGGGGAGAAGAAGAGAAGGAGAGATGGAGAGGGGGAGATGGGGGAGAAGGAGAGATGGAGAGGGGGAGAAGGGGAGATGGAGAAGAAGAAGGAGAGATGGAGATGGGGAGAAGAAGAGAAGGAGAGATGGAGAGGGGGAGATGGGGGAGAAGAAGAGAAGGAGAGATGGAGAGGGGGAGATGGGGGAGAAGGAGAGATGGAGAGGGGGAGAAGAAGAGAAGGAGAGATGGAGAGGGAGATGGGGGAGAAGAAGAGAAGGAGAGATGGAGATGGGGAGAAGGAGAGAGGGGGAGAAGTTGACATCTGGGCAGCTTGGTGAAGGAGGAGAAACCATCCAACCCTCCAACCCTCTACCCTCCAACCCTCCAACCATCCAACCCTCCAACCATCCAACCGTCCAACCATCCAACCCTCCAACCATCCAACCCTCCAACCATCCAACCCTCCAACCCTCCAACCCTCCAACCATCCAACCCTCCAACCCTCCAACCCTCCAAACCTCCACTCCCCCTACATCTGGACATCTCCCCAGGCCCCCAAACAGTGCACTCTAACCACAGGTCCCTCTCCCCAGGCCCCCAGACAGTGCTCTCTAAGCCCAGGATCCTCTCCCCAGGCCCCCAGACAGTGTATTCTAACCCCAAGTCCCTCTCCACCAGGCCCCCAATGCCCCAGGTTCCTCTCCCCAGGCCCCCAGACAGTGCACTCTAACCACATGTCCCCCTCCCCCAGGACCCCAGACAGTGCACTCTAACCACAGGTCCCTCTCCCCAGGCCCCCAGACAGTGCACTCTAACCCCAGGTCCCTCTCCCCAGGCCCGCAGACAGTGTATTCTAACCCCAGGTACCTCTCCCCAGGCCCCCAGACAGTGCACTCTAACCCCAGGTACCTCTCCCCCAGGCCCCCAGACAGTGCACTCTAATCCCAGGTACCTCTCCCCAGGCCTCCAGACAGTGCACTCTAACCCCAGGTCCCTCTCCCCAGGCCCCCAGACAGTGCACTCTAACCCCAGGTACCTCTCCCCAGGCCCCCAGACAGTGCACTCTAACCCCAGGTTCCTCTCCCCAGGCCACCAGACAGACAGTGTATTCTAACCCCAGGTACCTCTCCCCAGGCCCCCAGACAGTGCACTCTAACCCCAGGTACCTCTCCCCAGGCCTCCAGACAGTGCACTCTAACCCCAGGTCCCTCTGCCCAGGCCCCCAGAGTGCACTCTAACCCCAGGTCCCTCTCCCCAGGCCCCAAGACAGTGCACTCTAACCCTAGGTCCCTCTCCCCAGGCCCCCAGAGTGCACTCTAACCCCAGGTCCCTCTCCCCAGGCCCCCAGACAGTGCACTCTAACCCCAGGTCCCTCTCCCCAGGCCCCCAGAGTGCACTCTAACCCCAGGTCCCTTTCCCCAGGCCCCCAGACAGTGCACTCTAACCCCAGGTCCCTCTCCCCAGGTCCCCAGAGTGCACTCTAACCCCAGGTCCCTCTCCCCAGGCCCCCAGACAGTGTATTCTAACCCCAGGTACCTCTCCCCAGGCCCCCAGGTACCTCTCCCCAGGCCCCCCCAGAGACAGTACACTCTAATCCCAGGTACCTCTCCCCCAGGCCTCCAGACAGTGCACGCTAACCCCAGGTCCCTCTCCCCAGGCCCCCAGACAGTGCACTCTAACCCCAGGTACCTCTCCCCAGGCCCCCAGACAGTGCACTCTAACCCCAGGTTCCTCTCCCCAGGCCACCAGACAGACAGTGTATTCTAACCCCAGGTCCCTCTCCCCAGGCCCCAGACAGTGCACTCTAACCCCAGGTACCTCTCCCCAGGCCCCCAGACAGTGCACTCTAATCCCAGGTACCTCTCCCCAGGCCTCCAGACAGTGCACTCTAACCCCAGGTCCCCCAGAGTGCACTCTCCCCAGGCCCTCCAGACAGTGCACTCTAACCCCAGGTCCCTCTGCCCAGGCCCCAGAGTGCACTCTAACCCCAGGTCCCTCTCCCCAGGCCCCAAGACAGTGCACTCTAACCCCAGGTCCCTCTCCCCAGGCCCCCAGAGTGCACTCTAACCCCAGGTTCCTCTCCCCAGGCCCCCAGACAGTGCACTCTAACCCCAGGTCCCTCTCCCCAGGCCCCCAGAGTGCACTCTAACCCCAGGTCCCTCTCCCCAGGCCCCCAGAGTGCACTCTAACCCCAGGTCCCTCTCCTCAGGCCCCCAGACAGTGCACTCTAACCCCAGGTCCCTCTCCCCAGGCCCCCAGACAGTGCACTCTAACCCCAGGTTTCTCTCCCCCAGGCCACCAGACTGTCAGTGTATTCTAACCCCAGGTACCTCTCCCCAGGCCCCCAAACAGTGCACTATAACCCCAGGTCCCTCTCCCCAGGCCCCCAAAACAGTGCACTCTAACCCCAGGTCCCTCTCCCCAAGGCCTCCAGACAGTGTACTCTGGCCCCAGGCTTTGATCTGGGCCTGTGGGGGATGGGCTCTCCATTAGCTAGGGCAGCCCAGAGACAGATGAGGTGTGTGAGCCCGAACACAGCTGCTCCTGCGGTGCGCCCCCCACACACACACACATACATACACACACACACACAAACTAATCGCCATAAATCGCCTCCCCACCCCCTTCCACCTCTCTCGCCCAGCACTCAGCCCCGTGTTAAAAGCCAATCAGGAAAATGACATGCAAACTCCCAGGGACCCATTTTCACTTTCTTAACAAATCATTAGTCAACATTATGAGTTCCGACGTCTCCATAATACCAGGACCGTCTGTTCCACCAACCCACTGCCCCATCGCCTCCCCCTCTACTACCCCACCCCTGTTCCAGCTATAGCTCCAGTCCTCCCTCCTCCCTGCTCCTTCTTTGCCTGCCCAAGGCCACTCTACACCAGCGCCTCAGTCCCCTGGACCTCCCCAGTGGTCAAAACAAAGAGATGGAAACACAGAATGAAAAGAGATGAGTATTAGGTGTATTAGTATGTACTGTAGAGGGAGTGAGTGAGAGAAAAGAGGAAAATCAGGACGTGTGGCAGTTTAGGGAGAGAAAGAGGGAGAGAGCTAGTCTGAGGCCTGACCAGTGACTACACAGGTTCAGTTGAAGTGAGATCATAACATCATGTGCACACAGGAAGCAGGAAGTGTTGTTTATGACAACCTTTGTCTGGCCCATGTTACTACCAACTGGGTCCATACACAAACAGGTGTAAAAATGCATGTTGAAAATGTAAAGATAATACTACACTCCCCTATAGGGGTCTGCCCATACAAAATAAATGCTCTCCCCTGTAGACCTCTGCACATAATACAAACAGCTCTCCCCTATAGGCCTATACACTACTATCATGGCCTAACACATTCACAGAAGTGGAGGAACACCTTCTATGAGGCCCCTATTTCAATATCGGGTTGATATCTTGAGAGATTCAGTTTGTGGTTTCTATATATTTGATAGATCCAGTAACGTCTTGCACCTTGGTCGGACGGCGAGGTAGAGACAAAATCAGTAATATTGTAATAGGCCAGTAGAGGGGAAGCGTGTGACAGAGGCAGAGAGAGTATCAGTCTCTGAAAAGGTTATCCTGTTTAGATACAACTAGACTAAATATATTCATATGTCACCAAATAATTTATTAAAACTCTCTGTTTTAAAATGAAGGTCTATAGTAACTTCAACAGTACTCTCTGGGGTAGCACCATGGTGAAGCCGGAGGACAGCTAGCTTGTGTCCTCCTCTGGGTACATTGACTTCAATACAAAACCTAGGATGCTTGTAGGCCTCAGCCCCTTCCATAGACATACATGGTAATTATGACCACTTCCAGAGGACAACCTCCAACCAATCAAAGCATTTTGCAGTATGAACTGACAAGTTGTCCATCCAATCATAGGATTAGGATCAGAGAATAAATGTAGTGTGTTGTATTGGGGATGCGCCGCCGAGCATTATGGGGGGTTCAATGTGTTGAGAAGCTTGGTGAGATTATTTAATGGAGGCTGAGAAGTGATAGTTGAGCATTTAAAAAAATATATTATTAAATTCAAATGAGTTTCCTCAAATTACAGGAGGCAGAGGAGGTAGATTATTGTGTCCAGTTATTGAAATAAATTGCACTTTGCCTTGCTAACTTCAGTAGCAGCTCAAGTGCGCAGTTTTCACGGCCAATGTTACCTTAAATGTTGTTGACTTTTTGTTGAAGAACCCCTTTCACTCTTTGGGGTTCGCGTAAAAGGTGCAAATTCAAACTGAGGGTCGACCTCTGCCTGAGATCAGTTTCATGAAAAGGGATGAAAAGGTGAGGGCTTCAATACCAATTGTTATCAAAAGTATAGCTGGTTAACAGGAAGCCTTTCATCAAGCCGCCTGTAATGCTGGCCTTTCCTGCTTTTTGGAAGGTCTGAGCCTCGGGCAAAAGGGGGGTACAGTGACCTGAAGAACATTGATCATTCAGCTAAACGGAAAAACAAAAGCAGAGAGCCCACATCAAATTGAAGCTTCTGGGGAAAAAGCTGCATCGATCATGACGAAGGTATTCAAACTGCGCAACACAACGAGAAAGAAAGAGGAAACAGGGATGTTCTCAAGCGGCTTATCAACACCACTGCGTATTGGGGCAAGAATTGGCTTTAGAGGACACAACGAGAGGGAAAGTTCCTCTAACAAGGACAACTACAAGGAGTTAGCAGCGGTAATGGTACGTCACGATGCTTTACTTGCTGAACATATGGAACTTTCAACTGTCCTTTCTGGGATGTCAAAATCAATTCAGAATGATTTGATAGCTTCCATCGCATCCTCCATTAAAAGTTAGATTTCTTTCGCTCGCGCTCAGGTAGGCTTTCCACTTTCCTCTGGTGTTTATTTAGCAAAGAACACAATCCCTCCGGACAGACAAGCAGAAACTCTTGACGTAAATGTTGCAGCAGTCTAGGCTACACCTAAACATTAGAACTCTGACATGCTGTATGAGATGAAAACGAGACTATTTTTCAGTCTGATCAACTGTAGGGTACTAATAAGAGCAGATGCATACAGCCTATGCGCCCTGTCCATCTGGTCAGGGTAGACTAATTGGTAACGTTGTGTATTTATAGTCCATTTGTGTGTCAGGAGAAAATGTGAAGGTGATCAAATGTAGTTTATATTCAAAGTTGTGCTGGCTAGGCTGCCTATACGTTTTCAATCAAAAAGATGAACTGTAATTAATCAATCCACATAATAGCGATGACAGATGTAAGTAAATGTTTTATAAGGCCAACAGTTGCATTGGCCTGCATGATGCAAACATGCATAAAGCAAGCTGAGCCCTGTGAGTTCTACTGTCTATCAGTTGATCTGTGTCTGGGTAGTAGAAATCCCCCCGCCTAGTCTAGTCTAAATATAATTCATATGAGCAAGTATAAAGTTTCATCAGTTTGACGAGGTTTTCACCCCCAGGGCCAGGAGTTTTTTCCAGGAGTTTTTAAAACCATGTGACCTGATTTGGAAAAACATCATAAACCTTTTTAAAACTGATGAATCATTGTCATGTCTTATAGGGTCCAGAGGGGTAAAAAGGGGGTAAAAATGGCCCTACCGCTCTTGGACCTATGGTGCCACCAGTGTGTTTGCAGCTGTCAGTTATGTGGATGATCAGGGCTTTATTCAGGAACGTTTCTTGGGCTACTTTGATGTGTCAAGTGGGCGAGATGCGCAGTCTTGTGTTTGACTTTGTGAATTTTGAGATGTCTGAGTTTAACTTCATGGAGAAACATGGCGCAGCTGTAATGGAATGTATCTGCTATTTGTATTTACAGTTAAGTCTCCTGACTGTAGAGTCAATCACATTATTACAAACCAATGATTTTACTCCTTGCTTAGACTAACTCATGCTTAGCATTCTTAGTCTAACTGTGTAGTGTGTTTTTTGTCTTCCCGGGTCAAATCCTGCCCTGCACTGGTCAAGCCTCTGAACACCTTATCTCATGCCTCATACCAATATTCAATCACTGTGGTGTTCCCTTTCCAACACGGTGTAAGTAGCCCTCTCATTCCCATTCCACATAATATTGCACTATAAATGTCTTTATTAAATACTTTAGGTTAAAATAATGATTCTTTGACGATTTTTGAAAGACACTTTGTGCGTTCCGCTCCTATACCGTGGGTCTCCCATCCTCCTCCTTTTCAAGTCACCAGTAACATTGTAATAGGCCAACAGAGTTCTGTCTGACAGAAAGCGAGAGAAGGAAACACTAAATGAAAGAGAAGGAAACACTAAATGCGAGAGAAGGAAACACTAAAAGCGAGGGAGGGATAAATGAGTCCCAGGGTGGAGGGCAGTGTTTCCTGTCGCTGCTGTCACTAACGGGCAGGATGTGCCGTGACCCATAATGCCTTGGGAGATGTGTGGGGAACAGATATGTCTGGTGTCCATCCGTGTTGAGCCAGGTGCGTGGGAGAGGAGCAGAGAAGGGCAGGTGTAAGTTAGGGGGCCAGGTGTAAGTTAGGGGGCCAGGTGTAAGTTAGGGGGCCAGGTGTAAGTTAGGGGCTAGGTGTAAGTTAGGGGGCCAGGTGTAAGTTAGGGGGCAGGTGTAAGTTAGGGGGCCAGGTGTAAGTTAGGGGGCAGGTGTAAGTTAGGGGCAGGTGTAAGTTAGGGGGCCAGGTGTAAGTTAGGGGGCCAGGTGTAAGTTAGGGGGCAGGTGTAAGTTAGAGGCAGGTGTAAGTTAGAGGGGCAGGTGTAAGTTAGGGGGCAGGTGTAAGTTAGGGGGCAGGTGTAAGTTAGGGGGCAGGTGTAAGTTAGGGGGCAGGTGTAAGTTAGGGGGCAGGTGTAAGTTAGGGGGCAGGTGTGTGGGTGTTGAGCGGATGAGAAAGACGTAGCCTTGTCTAACACTTTATTAATACAACAGCGTACAGCTAGCTGTTCAGTTCAGACCTGTATATTACCTGGATGAGATGTTGGCTGCCAGGTTGAGATTCAGAGGTCAGGGTTGAGAGCTTGAAGGTTAAATGTAGATGTGTATAGTACCTGGATGAGGTGTTGGCTGTGATCTTCAGGCTCCCAGGGTTGCGTATGAGTTTATCCAGGATGCTGACGATCTGTTCAAACTTGGGTCTGTTGTTCCTCTCCTTCTGCCAGCAGTCCAACATCAGCTGGTACAGAGCTGCAGGACAGTCCATAGGAGGAGGCAGTCTGTAGCCCTCATCCACCGCTTTGATCACCTGGAGGGAGGGAAAGAGAGAGAGAGATAGAGACACCAAATTGAGACTCTGCATGCAGAATTCTGTTCAAATATCCTCTGTGTACAATGTAAAACACCAAATAATACATGCAGAGCAGAATTAGGCCGACACCCGCTAATGATCAAAATCCAGAAAAGAGACGAAGCGATTCCCAAACCTTCCATAACAAAGCCATCACCTACAGAGAGATGAACCTGGAAAAGAGTCCCCTAAGCAAGCTAGTCACCTGTTCACAAACACAAACAGAACCCACAGAGCCCCAGGACAGCAACACAATAGACCCAACCAAATCATGAGAAAATAAAAAGATAATTACTTGACACATTGGAAAGAATTTACAAAAAAACAGAGCAAACTAGAATGCTATTTGGCCCTAAACAGAGAGTACACAGTGGCAGAATACCTGACCACTGTGACTGACCCAAACTTAAGGAAAGCTTTGACTATGCATAGACTCAGTGAGCATAGCCTTGCTATTGAGAAAGGCCGACAAAGGCAGACATGGTTCTCAGGAGAAGACTAGGGGGGCAGGTGCACACTGCTCACAAAATGAGGTGGAAACTGAGCTGCACTTCCTAACCTCCTGCCAAATGTATGACCATATTAGAGACACATATTTCCCTCAGATTACACAGACCCACAAAGAATTTGAAAACAAATCTAATTTTGATAAACTCCCATATCTATTGGGGGAAATACCACAGTGTGCCATCACAGCAGCAAGATTTATGACCTGTTTCCACAAGAAAATGGCAACCAGTGAAGAACAAACACTATTGTAAATACAAACCATATTTACTTTAACTATTTGCACATTGTTACAACACTATTTAGACATAATATGGCATTTCAAATGTCTTTATTCTTTTGGAACTTTGTGAGAATAATGTTTACTGTTCATTTTATTGTTTATTTCACTATCTATTTCACTTGCTTTGGCAATGTAAACATATGTTTCCATGCCAAAAAAGCCCCCTTAAATCTTCTCAGGTGACAATGCTGTATTTCTGGTTCAGGCCATCAGACCATCAGGCTTCAGACTCAGTCTTCCACCTAGACGCTCTACGCATCACTTCCTCTCTTAGCAGGAAGTTCATTAGGTCACCCTGGCAACGGTTGCATACTCACGTCCTGATTGGACATCTCCCAGTAAGGCCGCTCCCCGTATGACATCACTTCCCAGAGCACGATACCGTAGCTCCAGGCATCGCTGGCCGAGGTGAACTTCCTGTAGGAGATGGCCTCTGGAGCTGTCCACCTGATAGGGATCTTACCTCCCTGAGAGAGAGAGAGAGAGAGAGAGAGAGAGAGAGAGAGACAGAGAGAGAGAGAGAGAGAGAGAGATCACACGCTGGGTATGTACATAGTCAATGGTAGGCTTCGAGGGGACTCCTATGGTAGGTACACCTATAGCTCATCTCTTGGCAGTAGTACTGTAGACTACTTTATCACTGACCTCAACCCAGAGTCTCTCAGAGCGTTCACAGTCAGCCCACTGACACCCCTATCAGACCACAGCAAAATCACAGTCTACTTAAAAGAGCAATACTCAATCATGAGGCATCAAAGCCAAAGGAACTGAGTAACATTAAGAAATGCTATAGATGGAAGGAATGCAGTTTGGAAACCTACAAAAAAACAATTAGGCAACAACAAATTCAATCCCTTTTAGACAATTTCCTGGGTCAAACGTTCCACTGTAATAGTGAAGGTGTAAACTTGGCAGTAGAAAATCTCAACAGTATATTTGACCTCTCAGCTTCCCTATCAAATCTAAAAATCTCAAATAGAAAACCGAAGAAAATTAACAACAATGACAAATGGTTTGATGAAGAATGCAAAAATCTAAGAAAGAAATTGAGAAACCTGTCCAACCAAAAACATAGAGACCCGGAAAACCTGAGTCTACGCCTTCACTATGGTGAATCACTAAAACAATACAGAAATACACTACGGAAAAGAAGGAACAGCATGTCAGAAATCAGCTCAATGTAATTGAAGAATCCATAGACTCTAACCACTTCTGGGAAAATTGGAAAACACTAAACAAACAACAACATGAAGAATTATCTATCCAAAATGGAGATGTATGGGTAAACCACTTCTCCAATCTTTTTGGCTCTATAACAAAGAAGAGCAAAAACATATACATGATCAAATACAGATCTTAGTATCAACTTTTAAAGACTACCAGAACCCACTGGATTCTCCAATTACATTGAATGAGTTACAGGACAAAATAAAAACCCTCCAACCCAAAAGGCCTGTGGTGTTGATGGTATCCTCAATGAAATGATCAAATATACAGACAACAAATTCCAATTGGCTATACTAAAACTCTTTAACATCATCCTTAGCTCTGGCATCTTCCCCAATATTTGGAACCAAGGACTGATCACCCCAATCCACAAAAGTGGAGACAAATTTGACCCAAATAACTACCGTGGAATATGCGTCAACAGTAACCTTGGGAAAATCCTCTGCATTATCATTAACAGCAGACTCGTACACTTCCTCAATGAAAACAATGTACTGAGCAAATGTCAAATTGGCTTTTTACCAAATTACCGTACAACAGACCATGTATTCACCCTGCACACCCTAATTGACAACCAAACAAACCAAAACAAAGGCAAAGTCTTCTCATGCTTTGTTGATTTCAAAAAAAACCTTCGACTCAATTTGGCATGAGGGTCTGCTATACAAACTGATGGAAAGTGGTGTTGGGGGTAAAACCTACAACATTATAAAATCCATGTACACAAACAACAAGTGTGCGGTTAAAATTGGCAAAAAACACACAAATTTCTTTACACAGGGTCGTGGGGTTAGACAGGGATGCAGCTTAAGCCCCACCCTCTTCAACATATATATCAACGAATTGGCGCGGGCACTAGAAAAGTCTGCAGCACCCGGCCTCACCCTACTAGAATCCGAAGTCAAATGTCTGCTGTTTGCTGATGATCTGGTGCTTCTGTCACCAACCAAGGAGGGCCTACAGCAGCACCTAGATCTTATGCACAGATTCTGTCAGACCTGGGCCCTGACAGTAAATCTCAGTAAGACCAAAATAATGGTGTTCCAAAAAGGTCCAGTCACCAGGACCACAAATACAAATTCCATCTAGACACTGTTGCCCTAGAGCACACAAAAACTATACATACCTTGGCCTAAACATCAGCGCCACAGGTAACTTCCACAAAGCTGTGAACGATCTGAGAGACAAGGCAAGAAGGGCATTCTATGCCATCAAAAGGAACATAAATTTCAACATACCAATTAGGATTTGGCTAAAAATACTTGAATCAGTCATAGAGCCCATTGCCCTTTATGGTTGTGAGGTCTGGGGTCCGCTCACCAACAAGACTTCACAAAATGGGACAAACACCAAATTGAGACTCTGCACGCAGAATTCTGCAAAAATATCCTCTGTGTACAACGTAGAACACCAAATAATGCATGCAGAGGAGAATTAGGCCGATACCCACTAATTATCAAAATCCAGAAAAGAGCCGTTAAATTCTATAACCACCTAAAAGGAAGCGATTCCCAAACCTTCCACAACAAAGCCATCACCTACAGAGAGATGACCCTGGAGAAGAGTCCCTAAGCAAGCTGGTCCTGGGGCTCTGTTCACAAACACAAACACACCCCACAGAGCCCCAGGACAGCAGCACAATTAGACCCAACCAAATCATGAGAAAACAAAAAAGATAATTACTTGACACATTGGAAAGAATTAACAAAAACACAGAGCAAACTAGAATGATATTTGGCCCTACACAGAGAGTACACAGCGGCAGAATACCTGACCACTGTGACTGACCCAAAATTAAGGAAAGCTTTGACTATGTACAGACTCAGTGAGCATAGCCTTGCTATTGAGAAAGGCCGCCGTAGGCAGACATGCTCTCAAGAGAAGACAGGCTATGTGCTCACTGTCCACAAAATGAGGTGGAAACTGAGCTGCACTTCCTAACCTCCTGCCCAATGTATGACCATATTAGAGAGACATATTTCCCTCAGATTACACAGATCCACAAAGAATTCGAAAACAAATCCAATTTTGAAAAACTCCCATATCTACTGGGTGAAATTCCACAGTGTGCCATCACAGCAGCAAGATTTGTGACCTGTTGCCACGAGAAAAGGGCAACCAGTGAAGAACACACACCATTGTAAATACAACCCATATCTATGCTTATTTATTTTATCTTGTGTCCTTTACCATTTGTACATTGTTAAAACACTGTATATATATATATATATATATATATATATATATATATATGACATTTGTAATGTCTTTATTGTTTTGAAACTTCTGTATGTGTGATGTTTACTGTTAATTTTTATTGTTTATTTCACTTTATATATTCACTTTATATATTATCTACCTCACTTGCTTTGGCAATGTTAACACATGTTTCCCATGCCAATAAAGCCCTTGAATTGAATTGAATTGAGATCACAATGAAAGTATTTCCATGCCCAGTCATCACATTTCTATTAATTCATCAACTCATCAAATAGTGAAAGCGATATGTGTGTAACTGTGATTCTGTTGATGATGTGCATTCATGATTTCATGATTTGTTTTAGGTTAGGTTTGACATGAACGTGGATATAAAGAGAGAGGAGAGAGAGGAAGGAGAGGTAGGTCTGTTCAACGCTGGTCCGACCAATCTGATTCCACGCTTCAGGACTGCTTCGATCACATGGACTGGGATATGTTCCGCATTGCGTCCGACAACAACATTGACGAATACGCTGATTCAGTGAGCGAGTTCATAAGAAAGTGCATCGGCAACGTTATACCCACAGCAACGATTAAAACATTCCCAAACCAGAAACCGTGGATTGATGGCAGCATTCGCTTGAGGCTGAAAGCGCAAACCACTGCTTTTAACCAGGGCAAGGTGACCGGAAACATGACCAAATACAAACAGTGTAGCTATTCCCTCCGCAAGGCAATCAAACAAGCTAAGTGTCAGTATAGAGACAAAGTAGAGTTGCAATTCAACGGCTCAGACACAAAGTATGTGGCAGGGTCTACAGTCAATCACGGATTACAAAAAGAAAACCAGCCCCGTCACGGACCACGATGTCTTGCTCCCAGACAGACTAAATAACTTCTTTGCCCGCTTTGAGGACAATACAGTGCCATTGACACGGCCCGCAACCAAAACCTGCAGACTCTCCTTCACTGCAGCCGACGTGAGTAAAACATTTAAACGTGTTAACCCTCGCAAGGCTGCAGGACCAGACGACATCCCCAGCCACGTCCTCAGAGCATGCGCAGACCAGCTGGCTGGTGTGTTTACGGACATATTCAATCAATCCTTATCCCAGACTCCTGTTCCCACATGCTTCAAGAGGGCCACCATTGTTCCTGTTCCCAAGAAAGCTAAGGTAACCGAGCTAAACGACTACCGCTCCGTAGCACTCACTTCCGTCATCGTGAAGTGCTTTGAGAGACTAGTCAAGGACCATATCACCTCCACCCTACCTGACACCTAGACCCACTCCAATTTGCTTACCGCCCCAATAGGTCCACAGACAACGCAATCGCAACCACACTGCACACTGCCCTAACCCATCTGGACAAGAGGAATACCTATGTGAGAATGCTGTTCATCGACTACAGGTCAGCATTTAACACCATAGAACCATCCAAACTCATCATCAAACTCGAGACCCTGGGTCTCAACCCCGCCCTGTGCAACTGGGTACTGGACTTCCTGACGGGCCGCCCCAGGTGGTGAGGGTAGGTAACAACATCTCCAGCCCGCTGATCCTCAACACTGGGGCCCCACAAGGGTGCGTTCTGAGCCCTCTCCTGTACTCCCTATTCACCCACGACTACGTGGCCATGCACGCCTCCAACTCAATCATCAAGTTTGCAGACTACACTACAGTGGTAGGCTTGATTACCAACAACGACGAGACGGCCTACAGGGAGGAGGTGAGGGCCCTCGGAAAATAACCTCACACTCCAGGTCAACAAAACAAAGGAGATGATTGTGGACTTCAGGAAACAGCAGAGGGAGCACCCCCTATCCACATCGACGGAACAGTAGTGGAGAGGGTAGTAAGTTTTAAGTTCCTCAGCGTACACATCACGGACAAACTGAAATGGTCCACCCACACAGACAGTGTTGTGAAGAAGGCGCAGCAGCACCTCTTCAACCTCAGGAGGCTGAAGAAATTCGGCTTGTCACCAAAAGCACTCACAAACTTCTACAGATGCACAATCGAGAGCATCCTGTCGGGCTGTATCACCGCCTGGTATGGCAACTGCTCAACTGTACGGCTCTCCACAACCGTAAGGCTCTCCAGAGGGTAGTGAGGTCTGCACAACGCATCACCAGGGGAAAACTACCTGCCCTCCAGGACACCTACACCACCCGATGTCACAGGAAGGCCATAAAGATCATCAAGGACAACAACCATCCGAGCCACTGCCTGTTCACCCCGCTATCATCCAGAAGGCGAGGTCAGAACAGGTGCATCAAAGCAGGGACCGAGAGACTGAAAAACAGCTTCTATCTCAAGGCCATCAGACTGTTAAACAGCCAGCACTAACATTGAGTGGCTGCTGCCAACACACTGACTCAACTCCAGCCACTTTAATAATGGAAATTGATGGAAATTGATGTAAAAATGTATCACTAGCCACTTTAAACAATGCCACTTAATATAATGTTTACATACCCTACATTACTCATCTCATATGTATATGTATATACTGTCCTCTATACCATCTACTGCATCCTTATGTAATACATGTATCACTAGCCACTTTAAACTATGCCACTTTATGTTTACATACCCTACATTACTCATCTCATATGTATATACTGTACTCTATACCATCTACTGTATCTTGCCTATGCCGTTCTGTACCATCACTCACTCATATATCTTTATGTACATATTCTTTATCCCTTTACACTTGTGTGTATAAGGTAGTAGTTGTGGAATTGTTAGCTAGATTACTCGTTGGTTATTACTGCATTGTCGGAACTAGAAGCACAAGCATTTCGCTACACTCGCATTAACATCTGCTAACCATGTGTATGTGACAAATAAAATTTGATTGGATTTGATTTGACAAAGAGAGGGGTTTATGTTGTGCCCTCAGCCTCCAGAACTACACAGCCTTGTTCCATTTGTTTCATCCTCACTGTGTTTCTTCCTGGGGGAGAGGGAAAAGGCAATAGAGTAAGAGAGAGAGGGAAGAGATGTTGAGAGGGAGCCTGTGGGCTGACCCTGTGTTTCTCCTGCTCGGTGTCTACACTCAGGGGCTGCTGGACTTACTCAAGGCTTGGCCTGCGTCAGGCCAGCGGAGGAGAGTAAAAGAAAAGAGGAGAGGAGCCAAAGCTAACGGACCTCCTGGCCAAGTCACACAACTCCTGGCCAGCTCTCTCTAAACACAAAGCCCTCAGAAAACAAACCACCTCTTCCCTCACACACACACACACACACATGCAAGTAAGCACGCAAACACACACACACAAAATAAATCCACTTCTGCTCCCTTGAATCCCTGGTGAGTGTACATAAACACAGCCAGCCTCATGAAATGAAGGATTATACCTATAATGACGGTAGAGTATGACACCAGTGAGACACAGACAGACAGGAGGGGGCTCATGGAACAGCAGAGTGGTCTGACAGAAGAGGGAGGGAGAGAGAACGGCCTGCTGGGTCTGATACATTTATGTGACCGTTGAGTGGATGAGAACTCAGCTCTATTACTAGTGACACATTAGGGGAAGTGTATTAGCAGATTTTAGGGAGTGAAGTAATAGCTCTGTGAGTGTTTATTTAACATGGGGTCTGAAGCTGTTATTACACAGAGTTTAGAGCCCTACATACTAATGTTAGGCCACAAGGTGACCACACACACACACAGTATTTCATATAGATGGAGATAGGTTGGATAAACTAGGCTCAAAGGCCTCTTGATATTGCTTATCTAGTAGGTTTGTCATTCCTTTCCCATGATCCTTCAGGAGAACACAAACAAAAGGCTTATTGTGAATTCATGTTAGCGTTATCTCACCCAGCTTTTATTGATGTACTGCTACCTCCCTCTGCACTGCTGCAAGGTCAGGAGTTTGTGTGTGTGTGTGCCTACGTATGTGACATATGAGGTGATTTGTCTCATGGACGGCATGTATTCAGTGATAAGGCTGGCAAGGGGGAGATAGATCAACAGAAAGAAGGGAGGGAGAGATAGAGAGAGGGAGACAATGCCCTTCTGTGGAAACCTGAGACAGAGGTCAGTCAGTTCAGCTATGTCTGACAGTGATAATCTTTCTCTCTGACCACAGCAACGTGTCCACTCACTATTAGGCACCATGGTTATGGACAGAGGTTGTTCTTATATGGCACACTCCCAAAATTTGTTTTTTAAAATCTAGTTCTGACCTTGAGCTGTTCTTGTCTATTGATGTTCTGTATTATGTCATGTTTCATGTTCTGTGTGGACCCCAGGAAGAGTAGCTGCTTCTATCACAACAGCTAATGGGGATCCTAATAAAATATCAAATAGTGTCCTGTCTCTGTCAGAAACAACTATTAAACCCATCGTATGTCATTGATAAACCCGACCACCTTGTCTTACCCGTGTGGTGTAAGCTGCCTCGGGGTCGTCCTCCAGGACTCTGGACAGGCCGAAGTCAGACACCTTACACACCAGGTTGCTGTTCACCAGGATATTACGAGCGGCCAGATCCCTGTGGACGTAACCCATGTCAGACAGGTACCTCATGCCCGACGCGATGCCACGCAGCATGCCCACCAACTGGATACCAGTAAACTGGGCATCATGTTTCTAGAAGGGGGAGGCAGAGGAGGAAGAGGGGGTGATGAGAGAGGAGGGGAGGGAGAGAAAGAGAGCAAAAGAGAGAGACAGAGACAGAATCAGTCACAGGTGGAATGTCATACCTCTAAAAACAGACGCCACTGGATTGATAAACAGAATGAATATGACCTTTCTGTTTGTAAGAAATACAGAGGAACATTCATATATCAACATCCAAACCAATTACATGAACCTTTTAGATCACCTCTGACATTAACTTGCTCATTTCAAGGTGAATTGTACAATCTCACAACCATATAGGCCTGACAACATTATGCCAGAGCCTTTGACCAAATAGATGGTGTTTTCCCGGGCACTATATGAAGCCCAGACCACCTGGTAGAGACAAGCAGAGTCGGATCAAAGCTGCTACATTCATATAGTCATAACACAAACATGAGGTACAGTAATGTGGTGTGGAGGAGAGGGATGACTGTGTGTGTGTTGTGTGTGTGTTGTATGACAGTTCTCAGTGATAAAAGCCAGGCCACTCTACAACCAGAGGAAATAGCTAGAGAAGGTTGCAATTACTCCATTTTCCATCTGAAGGGATGCTGTGCAGACACACAGGCACATGTGGAAAACTGCTAAAACGGGACCTACACACACACTCCTGTCTGCTCATGTTGATTTAATGTTGTTCTGACGTTGGTTTGATGTTTTGCTTTGGCTAATTTCAGTAAGCCAGAGTTTCTGGTTAGTTAGAGTGGAATGCATAACTCCATAGGCCAGCGTAGAAAGCATTAAGATAGTGTGAAGATAATTCATTTAGCTGTGCAATATTTTAAACTCACTTTCAGAAAGCTGTCCAAGGATCCATTTTCCATGTATTCAGTCACTATCATCACAGGTTTACCTGGAGAGAAGAGACAAACTACCAGATTAGAGAATAATTCCGATTTGGCAAAACACATGCACACACACACACACACACACACACACACACACACACACACACACACACACACACACACACACACACACACACACACACACACACACACACACACACACACACACAGGCACACACCGACACACGCACGCACCGACACACACACACACACACACACACACACAGGGTTCAGCAGTACTTCCTCCAGGCAGGATGAAAGAGCCCATGCAGGGCTGAGGGTACAGGTCCACAGGGTCACCTGTCAGAGTGGGACATCTTTATTCCAGCATCAGTAGAGAGTTACAATAAAACGGTAGTGTTATCATCTGGTTCTGATTCACTAGACCAGAGCAGATCATACCAGAGCAAACCAGACAAGAGCAAGGTTTAAAACAGATAGAAACGAGGGGGAAATTACTTTAAATCAGCCGGGGAACAGCACTGGTGTCACGCATGAACAGCACTGGTGTCACGACAGGTATGACTTTATATCAGCCGTAGTCACATGAATAGCACTGGTGTCACGACAGGTATGACTTTATATCAACCGTAGTCACATGAATAGCACTGGTGTCACGACAGGTATGACTTTATATCAGCCGTAGTCACATGAATAGCACTGGTGTCACGACAGGTATGACTTTAAATCAGCCGTAGTCACATGAATAGCACTGGTGTCACAACAGGTATGACTTTATATCAACCGTAGTCACATGAACAGCACTGGTGTCACGACAGGTATGACTTTAAATCAGCCGTAGTCACATGAATAGCACTGGTGTCACGACAGGTATGACTTTAAATCAGCCGGGGTCACACGAACAGCACTGGTGTCACGACAGTTATGACTTTAAATCAGCCGGGTCAAATTAACAGCACTGGTGTCACGACAGGTATGACTTAAATCAGCCGTAGTCAAATGAACAGCACTGGTGTCATAACAGGTATGACTTTAAATCAGCCGGGTCAAATTAACAGCACTGGTGTCACGACAGGTATGACTTAAATCAGCCGTAGTCAAATGAACAGCACTGGTGTCATAACAGGTATGACTTTAAATCAGCCAGCGTCAAATGAACAGCACCAGTGTCATGACAGGTATGACTTTAAATCAGCCGGGGTCAAATGAACAGCACCGGTGTCATGACAGGTATGACTTTAAATCAGCCAGGGTCAAATGAACAGCACCAGTGTCATGACAGGTATGACTTTAAATCAGCCGGGGTCAAATGAACAGCACCGGTGTCATGACAGGTATGACTTTAAATCAGCCGGGGTCAAATGAACAGCACTGTGTCATGACAGGTATGACTTTAAATCAGCCGGGGTCAAATGAACAGCACTGGTGTCATGACAGGTATGACTTTAAATCAGCCGGGTCAACAGGTATGACTTAAATCAGGGTCAAATGAACAGCACTGGTGTCATAACAGCTATGACTTTAAATCAGCCAGGGTCAAATGAACAGCACCAGTGTCATGACAGGTATGACTTTAAATCAGCCGTAGTCAAATGAACAGCACTGGTGTCATAACAGGTATGACTTTAAATCAGCCAGGGTCAAATGAACAGCACCAGTGTCATGACAGGTATGACTTTAAATCAGCCGGGGTCAAATGAACAGCACTGGTGTCATGACAGGTATGACTTTAAATCAGCCAGGGTCAAATGAACAGCACCAGTGTCATGACAGGTATGACTTTAAATCAGCCGGGGTCAAATGAACAGCACCGGTGTCATGACAGGTATGACTTTAAATCAGCCGGGTCAAATGAACAGCACCGGTGTCATGACAGGTATGACTTTAAATCAGCCGGGGTCAAATGAACAGCACCGGTGTCATGACAGGTATGACTTTAAATCAGCCGGGGTCAAATGAACAGCACTGGTGTCATGACAGGTATGACTTTAAATCAGCCGGGGTCAAATGAACAGCACAGGTGACACGACAGGTGTGTGTCAGATGGAAATGCGTTCCACTTTTCACCCTTTCATCCCTCCCTCCCGCGCTCTCTCTTTTGCTTTCTCACTCTCTCTCTCTCTATCTATCGCTCTCCTGCACTCTCCCCATCCCTCTCTCCATCTCTCTCTATCTCTCTCCATCCCTCTCTACATCTCTCCCCATCCCTCTCTCCATCTCTCTCCATCTCTCCCATCTCTCCATCTCTCTCCATCCCCCCATCCCTCTCTCATCTCTCCCCATCCCTCTCTCCATCTCTCTCCATCCCTCTCTCCATCTCTCTCCATCTCTCCCCATCCCTCTCTCCATCTCTCCCCATCCCTCTCTCCATCTCTCCCCATCCCTCTCTCCATCTCTCCCATCCCCTCTCCCTCTCTCTCCATCCCTCTCTCCATCTCTCTCCATCCCCCTCTCCCTCTCTCTCCATCCCTCTCTCCATCTCTCCCCATCCCTCTCTCCATCTCTCTCCATCTCTCTCCATCTCTCTCCATCCTCTCCATCCCTCTCCCCATCCCTCTCTCCATCTCTCTCCATCTCTCTCCATCCCTCTCCATCTCTCTCCATCCTCCCCATCCCATCCCTCTCCATCTCTCCCCATCCCTCCTCCATCTCTCTCCATCTCTCTCCATCTCTCCCATCCCCCTCTCCATCTCCTCCATCCCTCTCTCCATCTCTCTCCATCCCCCATCTCCTCTCTCCCCATCCCCTCCCCTCTCCCTCTCTCCCCATCCCCCTCTCCCTCTCTCCCCATCCCCCTCTCCATCTCTCCCCATCCCTCTCTCCATCTCTCTCCATCCCTCTCCCATCTCTCTCCATCTCTCCCCATCCCTCTCTCCATCCCTCTCTCCATCTCTCTCCATCCCCCTCTCCATCTCTCCCCATCCCTCTCTCCATCTCTCCCCATCCCTCTCTCCATCTCTCTCCATCCCTCTCTCCATCTCTCTCCATCCCCCTCTCCATCTCTCTCCATCCCTCTCTCCATCTCTCCCCATCCCCCTCTCCCCATCTCTCTCCCCACCCCTCTCTCCATCCCCCTCTCTCCCTCTCTCTCCATCCCTCTCTCCATCTCTCTCTCTCTCCATCTCTCTCCATCCCCCTCTCCATCTCTCTCCATCCCTCTCTCCATCTCTCTCCATCTCTCTCCATCTCTCCCCATCCCCCTCTCCCCATCTCTCTCCCCATCCCCCTCTCTCCATCTCTCCCCATCCCTCTCTCCCTCTCTCTCCATCCCCCTCTCTCCATCTCTCTCCATCCCCCTCTCCCTCTCTCTCCATCTCTCTCCATCCCCCTCTCCATCTCTCTCCATCCCTCTCTCCATCTCTCTCCATCTCTCCCCATCCCCCTCTCCCCATCTCTCTCCCCATCCCCCTCTCTCCATCTCTCCCCATCCCTCTCTCCCTCTCTCTCCATCCCTCTCTCCATCTCTCTCCATCCCCCTCTCCCTCTGTCTGTCACGCACATTGTAAATGTATCAAAGTCAAATTCCACATCTGGCAACGCAGAACTCATTTCCAGATCTGTCAGAGGTAGGGGATGATGGAACCTGCTGTAAAAAGAAACACATTTATAACCCTCGTTGGAAGAATAAACTTCAATTAATAAAACTGGCTCCCTCACAAACTGCTTGCAATTTAATGGTGAGTAAAACAAGACTAGGTGTGGTCAGAGCAGTGTTTAAACCTTACCACAACCAGCACCTTTCATTTTCTACTGCTGGAGTACCAGCACCTCTTATAGAATACAGTGTCATCAATTACTATTTTTAATTTTTATTTCACCTTGATTGAACCAGGTAGGCCAGTTGAGAACAAGTTCTCATTTACAGCTGCGATCTGGCCAAGAT
>NW_024608236.1:0-54597 GCF_018296145.1 Oncorhynchus tshawytscha | reverse complement strand
GACAGACCAGCTCAATATACTGTCTCTATTATATGATGACAGACCAGCAAGATCTACTGTCTCTAATATTTTATAACAGACCAGCTAGATCTACTGTCTCTATTATATTGTGACAGACCAGCTAGATCTACTGTCTCTATTACATTATGACAGACCAGCAAGATTTACTGTCTCTATTATATTATGACAGACAAGCTAGATCTACTGTCTCTATTATATTATGACAGACCAGCTCGATCTACTGTCTCTATTATATTATGACAGACCAGCAAGATATGCTGTCTCCATTATATTATGACATACCAGCTAGATCTACTGTCTCTATTATATTATGACAGACCAGCTAGATCTACTGTCTCTATTATATTATGACAGACCAGCTAGATCTACTGTCTCTATTATATTATGACAGACCAGCTAGATCTACTGTCTCTATTATATTATGACAGACCAGGTAGATATACTGTCTCTATTATATTATGACAGACCAGCTAGATCTACTGTCTCTATTATATTATGACAGACCAGCTAGATCTACTGTCTCTATTATATTATGACAGACCAGCTAGATCTACTGTCTCTATTATATTTTGACAGACCAGCTAGATCTACTGTCTCTATTATATTATGACAGACAAGCTAGATCTACTGTCTCTATTATATTCTGAGACCAGCTAGATCTACTGTCTCTATTATATTATGACAGACCAGCTAGATCTACTGTCTCTATTATATTATGACAGACCAGCTAGATCTACTGTCTCTATTATATTATGACAGACCAGCTAGATCTACTGTCTCTATTATATTATGACAGACCAGCTAGATCTACTGTCTCTATTATATTATGACAGACCAGCTAGATCTACTGTCTCTATTATATTATGACAGACCAGCAAGATCTACTGTCTCTATTATATATGACAGACCAGCAAGATCTACTGTCTCTATTATATTATGACAGACCAGCTAGATCTACTGTCTCTATTATATTTTGACAGACCAGGTAGATATACTGTCTCTATTATATTATGACAGACCAGGTAGATATACTGTCTCTATTATATTATGACAGACCAGCTAGATCTACTGTCTCTATTATATTATGACAGACCAGCTAGATCTACTGTCTCTATTATATTATGACAGACCAGCTAGATCTACTGTCTCTATTATATTATGACAGACCAGCTAGATCTACTGTCTCTATTATATTATGACAGACCAGCTAGATCTACTGTCTCTATTATATTATGACAGACCAGCTAGATCTACTGTCTCTATTATATTATGACAGACCAGCTAGATCTACTGTCTCTATTATATTATGACAGACCAGCTAGATCTACTGTCTCTATTATATTATGACAGACCAGCTAGATCTACTGTCTCTATTATATTATGACAGACCAGCTAGATCTACTGTCTCTATTATATTATGACAGACCAGCTAGATCTACTGTCTCTATTATATTATGACAGACCAGCTAGATCTACTGTCTCTATTATATTATGACAGACCAGCTAGATCTACTGTCTCTATTATATTATGACAGACCAGCTAGATCTACTGTCTCTATTATATTATGACAGACCAGCTAGATCTACTGTCTCTATTATATTATGACAGACCAGCTAGATCTACTGTCTCTATTATATTATGACAGACCAGCTAGATCTACTGTCTCTATTATATTATGACAGACCAGCTAGATCTACTGTCTCTATTATATTATGACAGACCAGCTAGATCTACTGTCTCTATTATATTATGACAGACCAGCTAGATCTAACGTCTCTATTATATTATGACAGACCAGCTAGATCTCCTGTCTCTATTATATTATGACATACCAGCTAGATCTACCGTCTCTATTATATTATGACAGACCAGCTAGATCTACTGTCTCTATTATATTATGACAGACCAGCTAGATCTCCTGTCTCTATTATATTATGACAGACCAGCTAGATCTACTGTCTCTATTATATGATGACAGACCAGCAAGATCTACTGTCTCTAATATTTTATAACAGACCAGCTAGATCTACTGTCTCTATTATATTGTGACAGACCAGCTAGATCTACTGTCTCTGTTATATTATGACAGACCAGGTAGATATACTGTCTCTATTATATTATGACAGACCAGCTAGATCTACTGTCTCTGTTATATTATGACAGACCAGGTAGATATACTGTCTCTATTATATTATGACAGACCAGCTAGATATACTGTCTCTATTATATTATGACAGACCAGCTAGATCTACTGTCTCTATTATATTATGACAGACCAGCTAGATCTACTGTCTCTATTATATTATGACAGACCAGCTAGATCTACTGTCTCTATTATATTATGACAGACCAGCTAGATCTACTGTCTCTATTATATTATGACAGACCAGCTAGATCTACTGTCTCTATTATATTATGACAGACCAGCTAGATCTACTGTCTCTATTATATTATGACAGACCAGCTAGATCTACTGTCTCTATTATATTATGACAGACCAGCTAGATCTACTGTCTCTATTATATTATGACAGACCAGCTAGATCTACTGTCTCTATTATATTATGACAGACCAGCTAGATCTACTGTCTCTATTATATTATGACAGACCAGCTAGATCTACTGTCTCTATTATATTATGACAGACCAGCTATATCTACTGTCTCTATTATATTATGACAGACCAGCTAGATCTACTGTCTCTATTATATTATGACAGACCAGCTAGATCTACTGTCTCTATTATATTATGACAGACCAGCTAGATCTACTGTCTCTATTATATTATGACAGACCAGCTAGATCTACCATTATATTATGACAGACCAGCTAGATCTACTGTCTCTATTATATTATGACAGACCAGCTAGATCTACTGTCTCTATTATATTATGACAGACCAGCAAGATCTACTGTCTCTATTATATTATGACAGACCAGCTAGATCTACTGTCTCTATTATATTATGACAGACCAGCTAGATCTACTGTCTCTATTATATTTTGACAGACCAGCTAGATATACTGTCTCTATTATATTATGACAGACCAGCTAGATCTACTGTCTCTATTATATTATGACAGACCAGCTAGATCTACTGTCTCTATTATATTATGACAGACCAGCAAGATTTACTGTCTCTATTATATTATGACAGACAAGCTAGATCTACTGTCTCTATTATATTCTGATAGACCACCTATATCTACTGTCTCTATTATATTATGACAGACCAGCTAGATCTACTGCCTCTATTATAATATGACAGACCAGTTAGATCTACTGTCTCTATTATATTATGACAGACCAGCTAGATCTCCTGTCTCTATTATATTATGACAGACCAGCTAGATCTACTGTCTCTATTATATTATGACAGACCAGCTAGATCTACTGTCTCTATTATATTATGACAGACCAGCTAGATCTACTGTCTCTATTATATTATGACAGACCAGCTAGATCTACTGTCTCTATTATATTATGACAGACCAGCTAGATCTACTGTCTCTATTATATTATGACAGACCAGCAAGATATACTGTCTCTATTATATTATGACAGACCAGCTAGATCTACTGTCTCTATTATATTATGACAGACCAGCTAGATCTACTGTCTCTATTATATTATGACAGACCAGCTAGATCTACTGTCTCTATTATATTATGACAGACCAGCTAGATCTACTGTCTCTATTATATTATGACAGACCAGCTATGACAGACCAGCTAGATCTACTGTCTCTATTATATTATGACAGACCAGCTAGATCTACTGTCTCTATTATATTATGACAGACCAGCTCAGATATACTGTCTCTATTATATTATGACAGACCAGCAAGATCTACTGTCTCTATTATTTTATAACAGACCAGCTAGATCTACTGTCTCTATTATATTGTGACAGACCAGCTAGATCTACTGTCTCTATTATATTATGACAGACCAGCAAGATTTACTGTCTCTATTATATTATGACAGACCAGACCAGCTAGATCTACTGTCTCTATTATATTATGACAGACCAGCTAGATCTACTGTCTCTATTATATTATGACAGACCAGCTAGATCTACTGTCTCTATTATATTATGACAGACCAGCAGACTACTGTCTCTATTATATTATGACAGACCAGCTAGATCTACTGTCTCTATTATATTATGACAGACCAGCTAGATCTACTGTCTCTATTATATTATGACAGACCAGCTAGATCTACTGTCTCTATTATATTATGACAGACCAGCTAGATCTACTGTCTCTATTATATTATGACAGACCAGCTAGATCTCCTGTCTCTATTATATTATGACAGACCAGCTAGATCTACTGTCTCTATTATATTATGACAGACCAGCTAGATCTACTGTCTCTATTATATTATGACAGACCAGCTAGATCTACTGTCTCTATATTTTATATGACAGACCAGCTAGATCTACTGTCTCTATATTTTATAACAGACCAGCTAGATCTACTGTCTCTATTATATTATGACAGACCAGCTAGATCTACTGTCTCTATTATATTATGACAGACCAGCAGATTTACTGTCTCTATTATATTATGACAGACAAGCTAGATCTACTGTCTCTATTATATTATGACAGACCAGATAGATCTACTGTCTCTATTATATTATGAAAGACCAGCAAGATATACTGTCTCTATTATATTATGACAGACCAGCTAGATCTACTGTCTCTATTATATTTGACAGACCAGCTAGATCTACTGTCTCTATTATATTATGACAGACCAGCTAGATCTACTGTCTCTATTATATTATGACAGACCAGCTAGATCTACTGTCTCTATTATATTATGACAGACCAGCTCAATATACTGTCTCTATTATATGATGACAGACGAGCAAGATCTACTGTCTCTAATATTTTATAACAGACCAGCTTGATCTACTGTCTCTATTATATTATGACAGACCAGCTAGATCTACTGTCTCTATTATATTATGACAGAACAGCTAGATCTACTGTCTCTATTATATTATGACAGACCAGCTAGATCTACTGTCTCTATTATATTATGACAGACCAGCTAGATCTACCGTCTCTATTATATTATGACAGACCATCTAGATCTCCTGTCTCTATTATATTATGACAGACCAGCTAGATCTACTGTCTCTATTATATTATGACATACCAGATAGATCTACTGTCTCTATTATATTATGACAGACCAGCAAGATCTACTGTCTCTATTATATTATGACAGACCAGCTAGATCTACTGTCTCTATTATATTATGACAGACCAGCTAGATCTACTGTCTCTATTATATTATGACAGACCAGCTAGATCTACTGTCTCTATTATATTATGACAGACCAGCTAGATCTACTGTCTCTATTATATTATGACAGACACCAGCTCAATATACTGTCTCTATTATATGATGACAGACCAGCAAGATCTACTGTCTCTAATATTTTATAACAGACCAGCTAGATCTACTGTCTCTATTATATTGTGACAGACCAGCTAGATCTACTGTCTCTATTATATTATGACAGACCAGCAAGATTTACTGTCTCTATTATATTATGACAGACAAGCTAGATCTACTGTCTCTATTATATTATGACAGACCAGCTCGATCTACTGTCTCTATTATATTATGACAGACCAGCAAGATATGCTGTCTCTATTATATTATGACAGACCAGCTAGATCTACTGTCTCTATTATATTATGACAGACCAGCTAGATCTACTGTCTCTATTATATTATGACAGACCAGCTAGATCTACTGTCTCTATTATATTATGACAGACCAGCTAGATATACTGTCTCTATTATATTATGACAGACCAGCTAGATCTACTGTCTCTATTATATTATGACAGACCAGCTAGATCTACTGTCTCTATTATATTATGACAGACCAGCTAGATCTACTGTCTCTATTATATTATGACAGACCAGCTAGATCTACTGTCTCTATTATATTATGACAGACCAGCTAGATCTACTGTCTCTATTATATTATGACAGACCAGCTAGATCTACTGTCTCTATTATATTCTGACAGACCACCTATATCTACTGTCTCTATTATATTATGACAGACCAGCTAGATCTACTGTCTCTATTATATTATGACAGACCAGCTAGATACTGTCTCTATTATATTATGACAGACCAGCTCAATATACTGTCTCTATTATATGATGACAGACCAGCAAGATCTACTGTCTCTATTATATTATGACAGACCAGCTAGATCTACTGTCTCTATTATAATATGACAGACCAGCTAGATCTACTGTCTCTATTATATTTTGACAGACCAGCTAGATCTACTGTCTCTATTATATTATGACAGACCAGCAAGATCTGTCTCTATTATATTATGACAGACCAGCTAGATCTACTGTCTCTATTATATTATGACAGACCAGCTAGATCTACTGTCTCTATTATATTATGACAGACCAGCTAGATCTACTGTCTCTATTATATTATACTGATTAGACCAGCTAGATCTACTGTCTCTATTATATTATGACAGACCACCAGCTAGATCTACTGTCTCTATTATATTATGACAGACCAGCTAGACTGTCTCTATTATATTATGACAGACCAGCTAGATCTACTGTCTCTATTATATTATGACAGACCAGATCTACTGATCTACTATTATATTATGACAGACCAGCTAGATCTACTGTCTCTAGATCTATTATATATTATGACAGACCAGCTAGATCTACTGTCTCTATTATATTATGACAGACCAGCTAGATCTACTGTCTCTATTATATTATGACAGACCAGCTAGATCTACTGTCTCTATTATATTATGACAGACCAGCTAGATCTACTGTCTCTATTATATTATGACAGACCAGCTAGATCTACTGTCTCTATTATATTATGACAGACCAGCTAGATCTAGATCTACTGTCTCTATTCTATTATATTATGACAGACCAGCTAGATCTACTGTCTCTATTATATTATGACAGACCAGCTAGATCTACTGTCTCTATTATATTATGACAGACCAGCTAGATCTACTGTCTCTATTATATTATGACAGACCAGCTAGATCTACTGTCTCTATTATATTATGACAGACCAGCTAGATCTACTGTCTCTATTATATTATGACAGACCAGCTAGATCTACTGTCTCTATTATATTATGACAGACCAGCTAGATCTACTGTCTCTATTATATTATGACAGACCAGCTAGATCTACTGTCTCTATTATATTATGACAGACCAGCAAGATCTACTGTCTCTAATATTTTATAACAGACCAGCTAGATCTACTGTCTCTATTATATTGTGACAGACCAGCTAGATCTACTGTCTCTATTACATTATGACAGACCAGCAAGATTTACTGTCTCTATTATATTATGACAGACAAGCTAGATCTACTGTCTCTATTATATTATGACAGACCAGCTAGATCTACTGTCTCTATTATATTATGACAGACCAGCAAGATATGTCTCTATTATATTATGACAGACCAGCTAGATCTACTGTCTCTATTATGACACAGACCAGCTAGATCTACTGTCTCTATTATATTATGACAGACCAGCTAGATCTACTGTCTCTATTATATTATGACAGACCAGCTAGATCTACTGTCTCTATTATATTATGACAGACCAGCTCAATATACTGTCTCTATTATATTATGACAGACCAGCTATATCTACTGTCTCTGTTATATTATGACCAGCAGACCAGCTAGATCTCCTGTCTCTATTATATTATGACAGACCAGCTAGATCTACTGTCTCTATTATATTATGACAGACCAGCTAGATCTACTGTCTCTATTATATTATGACAGACCAGCTAGATCTACCGTCTCTATTATATTATGACAGACCAGCTAGATCTACTGTCTCTATTATATTATGACAGACCAGCTAGATCTCCTGTCTCTATTATATTTTGACAGACCAGCTAGATCTACTGTCTCTATTATATTATGACAGACCAGCTCAATATACTGTCTCTATTATATGATGACAGACCAGCAAGATCTACTGTCTCTAATATTTTATAACAGACCAGCTAGATCTACTGTCTCTATTATATTGTGACAGACCAGCAAGATTTACTGTCTCTATTATATTATGACAGACCAGCTCTAGATTTACTGTCTCTATTATATTATGATAGACCAGCTAGATCTACTGTCTCTATTATATTATCACAGACCAGATAGATATGCTGTCTTTGTTATATTATGACAGACCAGCAAGATATACTGTCTCTATTATATTATGACAGACCAGCTAGATCTACTGTCTCTATTATATTATGACAGACCAGCTAGATCTACTGTCTCTGTTATATTTTGACGGACCAGCTAGATCTACTGTCTCTATTATATTATGACAGACCAGCTAGATCTACTGTCTCTATTATATTATGACAGACCAGCTAGATCTACTGTCTCTATTATATTATGACAGACCAGCAAGATCTACTGTCTCTATTATATTATGACAGACCAGCTTCTATATATTATGACAGACCAGCTAGATCTACTGTCTCTATTATATTATGACAGACCAGCTAGATCTACTGTCTCTATTATATTATGACAGACCAGCTAGATCTACTGTCTCTATTATATTATGACAGACCAGCTAGATCTACTGTCTCTATTATATTATGACAGACCAGCTAGATCTACTGTCTCTATTATATTATGACAGACCAGCTAGATCTACTGTCTCTATTATATTATGACAGACCAGCTAGATCTACTGTCTCTATTATATTATGACAGACCAGCTAGATCTACCGTCTCTATTATATTATGACAGACCAGCTAGATCTACTGTCTCTATTATATTATGACAGACCAGCTAGATCTCCTGTCTCTATTATATTATGACAGACCAGCTAGATCTACTGTCTCTATTATATTATGACAGACCAGCTCAATATACTGTCTCTATTATATGATGACAGACCAGCAAGATCTACTGTCTCTAATATTTTATAACAGACCAGCTAGATCTACTGTCTCTATTATATTATGATAGACCAGCTAGATCTACTGTCTCTATTATATTATGACAGACCAGCAAGATATACTGTCTCTATTATATTATGACATACCAGCTAGATCTACTGTCTCTATTATATTATGACAGACCAGCTAGATCTACTGTCTCTATTATATTATGACAGACCAGCTAGATCTACTGTCTCTATTATATTATGACAGACCAGCTAGATCTACTGTCTCTATTATATTATGACAGACCAGCTAGATCTACTGTCTCTATTATAATATGACAAACCAGCTAGATCTACTGTCTCTATTATATTTGACAGACCAGCTAGATCTACTGTCTCTATTATATTATGACAGACCAGCTAGATCTACTGTCTCTATTATATTCTGATAGACCACCTATATCTACTGTCTCTATTATATTATGACAGACCAGCTAGATCTACTGCCTCTATTATAATATGACAGACCAGCTAGATCTACTGTCTCTATTATATTATGACAGACCAGCTCAATATACTGTCTCTATTATATGATGACAGACCAGCAAGATCCACTGTCTCTATTATATTATGACAGACCAGCTAGATCTACTGCCTCTATTATAATATGACAGACCAGTTAGATCTACTGTCTCTATTATATTTTGACAGACCAGCTAGATCTACTGTCTGTATTATATTATGACAGACCAGCAAGATATACTGTCTCTATTATAATATGACAAACCAGCTAGATCTACTGTCTCTATTATATTTTGACAGACCAGCTGATATTCTGTCTCTATTATATTATGAAAGACCAGGTAGATATACTGTCTCTATTATATTATGACAGACCAGCTAGATCTACTGTCTCTATTATATTATGACAGACCAGCTAGATCTACTGTCTCTATTATATTATGACAGACCATGCTAGATATACTGTCTCTATTATATTATGACAGACCAGCTAGATCTACTGTCTCTATTCTATTATGACAGACCAGCTAGATCTACTGTCTCTATTATATTATCACAGACCAGCTAGATCTACTGTCTATATTATATTTTGACAGACCAGCTAGATCTACTGTCTCTATTATATTTTGACAGACCAGCTAGATCTACTGTCTGTATTATAGTTTGACAGACCAGCAAGATATACTGTCTCTATTGTATTATGACAGACCACCTAGATCTACTGTCTCTATTATAATATGACAGAACAGCTAGATCTACTGTCTCTATTATATTATGACAGACCACCTAGATCTACTGTCTCTATTATAATATGACAGACCAGCTAGATCTACTGTCTCTATTATATTATGACAGACCAGCTAGATCTGCTGTCTGTATTATATTTTGACAGACCAGCTAGATCTACTGTCTCTATTATATTATGACAGACCAGCTAGATCTACTGTCTCTATTATATTATGACAGACCAGCAAGATATACTGTCTCTATTATATTATGACAGACCAGCTAGATCTACTGTCTCTATTATATTATGACAGACCAGCTAGATCTACTGTCTCTATTATATTATGACAGACCAGCTAGATCTACTGTCTCTATTATATTATGACAGACCAGCTAGATCTACTGTCTCTATTATATTATGACAGACCAGCTAGATCTCCTGTCTCTATTATATTATGAGACCAGCTAGATCTACTGTCTCTATTATATTATGACAGACCAGCTCAATATACTGTCTCTATTATAAGATGACAGACCAGCAAGATCTACTGTCTCTATTATTTTATAACAGACCAGCTAGATCTACTGTCTCTATTATATTATGACAGACCAGCTAGATCTACTGTCTCTATTATATTATGACAGACCAGCAAGATTTACTGTCTCTATTATATTATGACAGACCAGCTAGATCTACTGTCTCTATTATATTATGACAGACCAGCTAGATCTACTGTCTCTATTATATAATGACACACCAGCTCAATATACTTTCTCTATTATATGATGACAGACCAGCAAGATCTACTGTCTCTAATATTTTATAACAGACCAGCTAGATATACTGTCTCTATTATATTATGACAGACCAGCTCGATCTACTGTCTCTATTATATTATGACAGACCAGCAAGATATGCTGTCTCCATTATATTATGACATACCAGCTAGATCTACTGTCTCTATTATATTATGACAGACCAGCTAGATCTACTGTCTCTATTATATTATGACAGACCAGTTAGATCTACTGTCTCTATTATATTATGACAGACCAGCTAGATCTACTGTCTCTATTATATTATGACAGACCAGCTAGATCTACTGTCTCTATTATAATATGACAAACCAGCTAGATCTACTGTCTCTATTATATTTTGACAGACCAGCTAGATCTACTGTCTCTATTATATTATGACAGACAAGCTAGATCTACTGTCTCTATTATATTCTGATAGACCACCTATATCTACTGTCTCTATTATATTATGACAGACCAGCTAGATCTACTGCCTCTATTATAATATGACAGACCAGCTAGATCTACTGTCTCTATTATATTATGACAGACCAGCTCAATATACTGTCTCTATTATATGATGACAGACCAGCAAGATCCACTGTCTCTATTATATTATGACAGACCAGCTAGATCTACTGCCTCTATTATAATATGACAGACCAGTTAGATCTACTGTCTCTATTATATTTTGACAGACCAGCTAGATCTACTGTCTGTATTATATTATGACAGACCAGCAAGATATACTGTCTCTATTATAATATGACAAACCAGCTAGATCTACTGTCTCTATTGTACTATGACAGACCAGCTAGATCCACTGTCTCTATTATATTTTGAAAGACCAGGTAGATATACTGTCTCTATTATATTATGACAGACCAGCTAGATCTACTGTCTCTGTTATATTATGACAGACCAGCTAGATCTACTGTCTCTGTTATATTATGACAGACCAGGTTGATATACTGTCTCTATTATATTATGACAGACCAGCTAGATCTACTGTCTCTATTATATTATGACAGACCAGCTAGATCTACTGTCTCTATTATATTATGACAGACAAGCTAGATCTACTGTCTCTATTATATTATGACAGACCAGCTAGATCTACTGTCTCTATTATATTTTGACAGACCAGCTAGATCCACTGTCTCTATTATATTATGACAGACCAGGTAGATATACTGTCTCTAATATATTATGACAGAACAGCTATATCTACTGTCTCTATTATATTCTGATAGACAACCTATATCTACTGTCTCAATTATATTATGACAGACCAGCTAGATCTACTGCCTCTATTATAATATGACAGACCAGTTAGATCTACTGTCTCTATTATATTATGACAGACGAGCTAGATCTCCTGTCTCTATTATATTATGACAGACCAGCTAGATCTACTGTCTCTATTATATTATGACATACCAGATAGATCTACTGTCTCTATTATATTATGACAGACCAGCAAGATATACTGTCTCTATTATATTATGACAGACCAGCTAGATCTACCGTCTCTATTATATTATGACAGACCAGCTAGATCTACTGTCTCTATTATATTATGACAGACCAGCTAGATCTACTGTCTCTATTATATTATGACAGACCAGCTAGATCTACTGTCTCTATTATATTATGACAGACCAGCTAGATCTCCTGTCTCTATTATATTATGACAGACCAGCTAGATCTACTGTCTCTATTATATTATGACAGACCAGCTCAATATACTGTCTTTATTATATGATGACAGACCAGCAAGATCTACTGTCTCTAATATTTTATAACAGACCAGCTAGATCTACTGTCTCTATTATATTGTGACAGACCAGCAAGATATACTGTCTCTATTATAATATGACAAACCAGCTAGATCTACTGTCTCTATTATATTTTGACAGACCAGGTGGATATTCTGTCTCTATTATATTATGACAGACCAGGTAGATATACTGTCTCTATTATATTATGACAGACCAGCTAGATCTACTGTCTCTATTATATTATGACAGACCAGCTAGATCTACTGTCTCTATTATATTATGACAGACCATGTAGATATACTGTCTCTATTATATTATGACAGACCAGCTAGATCTACTGTCTCTATTATATTATGACAGACCAGCTAGATCTACTGTCTCTATTATATTATGACAGACCAGCTAGATCTACTGTCTCTATTATATTTTGACAGACCAGCTAGATCTACTGTCTCTATTATATTTTGACAGACCAGCTAGATCTACTGTCTCTATTATATTATGACAGACCAGGTAGATCTACTGTCTCTATTATATTATGACAGAACAGCTATATCTACTGTCTCTATTATAATATGACAGACCAGCTAGATCTACTGTCTCTATTATATTATGACAGACCAGCTAGATCTACTGTCTCTATTATATTATGACAAACCAGCTAGATCTACTGTCTCTATTATATTATGACAGACCAGCTAGATCTACTGTCTCTATTATATTATGACAGACCAGCTAGATCTACTGTCTCTATTATATTATGACATACCAGATAGATCTACTGTCTCTATTATATTATGACAGACCAGCAAGATATACTGTCTCTATTATATTATGACAGACCAGCTAGATCTACCGTCTCTATTATATTATGACAGACCAGCTAGATCTACTGTCTCTATTATATTATGACAGACCAGCTAGATCTACTGTCTCTATTATATTATGACAGACCAGCTAGATCTACTGTCTCTATTATATATTATGACAGACCAGCTAGATCTCCTGTCTCTATTATATTATGAGACCAGCTAGATCTACTGTCTCTATTATATTATGACAGACCAGCTCAATATACTGTCTCTATTATATGATGACAGACCAGCAAGATCTACTGTCTCTAATATTTTATAACAGACCAGCTAGATCTACTGTCTCTATTATATTGTGACAGACCAGCTAGATCTACTGTCTCTATTACATTATGACAGACCAGCAAGATTTACTGTCTCTATTATATTATGACAGACAAGCTAGATCTACTGTCTCTATTATATTATGACAGACCAGCTCGATCTACTGTCTCTATTATATTATGACAGACCAGCAAGATATGCTGTCTCCATTATATTATGACATACCAGCTAGATCTACTGTCTCTATTATATTATGACAGACCAGCTAGATCTACTGCCTCTATTATAATATGACAGACCAGTTAGATCTACTGTCTCTATTATATTATGACAGACCAGCTCAATATACTGTCTCTATTATATTATGACAGTACAGCTATATCTACTGTCTCTGTTATATTATGGCAGACCAGCTAGATCTCCTGTCTCTATTATATTATGACAGACCAGCTTGATCTACTGTCTCTATTATATTATGACAGACCAGCTAGATCTACTGTCTCTATTATATTATGACAGACCAGCTAGATCTACCGTCTCTATTATATTATGACAGACCAGCTAGATCTACTGTCTCTATTATATTATGACAGACCAGCTAGATCTCCTGTCTCTATTATATTTTGACAGACCAGCTAGATCTACTGTCTCTATTATATTATGACAGACCAGCTCAATATACTGTCTCTATTATATGATGACAGACCAGCAAGATCTACTGTCTCTAATATTTTATAACAGACCAGCTAGATCTACTGTCTCTATTATATTGTGACAGACCAACTAGATCTACTGTCTCTATTACATTATGACAGACCAGCAGGATTTACTGTCTCTATTATATTATGACAGACAAGCTAGATCTACTGTCTCTATTATATTATGACATACCAGATAGATCTACTGTCTCTATTATATTATGAAAACCAGCAAGATATACTGTCTCTATTATATTATGACAGACCAGCTAGATCTACCGTCTCTATTATATTTTGACAGACCAGCTAGATCTACTGTCTCTATTATATTATGACAGACCATCTAGATCTCCTGTCTCTATTATATTATGACAGACCAGCTAGATCTACTGTCTCTATTATATTATGACAGACCAGCTCAATATACTGTCTCTATTATATGATGACAGACGAGCAAGATCTACTGTCTCTAATATTTTATAACAGACCAGCTTGATCTACTGTCTCTATTATATTATGACAGACCAGCTAGATCTACTGTCTCTATTATATTATGACAGAACAGCTAGATCTACCGTCTCTATTATATTATGACAGACCAGCTAGATCTACTGTCTCTATTATATTATGACAGACCAGCTAGATCTACTGTCTCTATTATATTATGACATACCAGATAGATCTACTGTCTCTATTATATTATGACAGACCAGCAAGATATACTGTCTCTATTATATTATGACAGACCAGCTAGATCTACCGTCTCTATTATATTATGACAGACCAGCTAGATCTACTGTCTCTATTATATTATGACAGACCAGCTAGATCTCCTGTCTCTATTATATTATGACAGACCAGCTAGATCTACTGTCTCTATTATATAATGACACACCAGCTCAATATACTGTCTCTATTATATGATGACAGACCAGCAAGATCTACTGTCTCTAATATTTTATAACAGACCAGCTAGATCTACTGTCTCTATTATATTATGACAGACCAGCTCGATCTACTGTCTCTATTATATTATGACAGACCAGCAAGATATGCTGTCTCCATTATATTATGACATACCAGCTAGATCTACTGTCTCTATTATATTATGACAGACCAGCTAGATCTACTGCCTCTATTATAATATGACAGACCAGTTAGATCTACTGTCTCTATTATATTATGACAGACCAGCTAGATCTACTGTCTCTATTATATTATGACAGACCAGCTAGATCTACTGTCTCTATTATAATATGACAGACCAGCTAGATCTACTGTCTCTATTATATTATGACAGACCAGCTAGATCTACTGTCTCTATTATATTATGACAAACAAGCTAGATCTACTGTCTCTATTATATTCTGATAGACCACCTATATCTACTGTCTCTATTATATTATGACAGACCAGCTAGATCTACTGCCTCTATTATAATATGACAGACCAGCTAGATCTACTGTCTCTATTATATTATGACAGACCAGCTCAATATACTGTCTCTATTATATGATGACAGACCAGCAAGATCTACTGTCTCTATTATATTATGACAGACCAGCTAGATCTACTGCCTCTATTATAATATGACAGACCAGTTAGATCTACTGTCTCTATTATATTTTGACAGACCAGCTAGATCTACTGTCTGTATTATATTATGACAGACCAGCAAGATATACTGTCTCTATTATAATATGATAGACCAGCTAGATCTACTGTCTCTATTATATTTTGACAGACCAGGTGGATATTCTGTCTCTATTATATTATGAAAGACCAGGTAGATATACTGTCTCTATTATATTATGACAGACCAGCTAGATCTACTGTCTCTATTATATTATGACAGACCAGCTAGATCTACTGTCTCTGTTATATTATGACAGACCATGTAGATATACTGTCTCTATTATATTATGACAGACCAGCTAGATCTACTGTCTCTATTCTATTATGACAGACCAGCTAGATCTACTGTCTCTATTATATTATCACAGACCAGCTAGATCTACTGTCTATATTATATTTTGACAGACCAGCTAGATCTACTGTCTCTATTATATTTTGACAGACCAGCTAGATCCACTGTCTCTATTATATTATGACAGACCAGGTAGATATACTGTCTCTAATATATTATGACAGAACAGCTATATCTACTGTCTCTATTATAATATGACAGAACAGCTAGATCTACTGTCTCAATTATATTATGACAGACCAGCTAGATCTACTGTCTCTATTATAATATGACAAACCAGCTAGATCTACTGTCTCTATTATATTTTGACAGACCAGGTAGATCTACTGTCTCTATTATATTATGACAGACCAGCTAGATCTACTGTCTCTGTTATATTATGAAAGACCAGCAAGATATTCTGTCTCTATTATATTATGACAGACCAGGTAGATATACTGTCTCTATTATATTATGACAGACCAGCTGGATCTACCGTCTCTATTATATTATGACAGACCATCTAGATCTCCTGTCTCTATTATATTATGACAGACCAGCTAGATCTACTGTCTCTATTATATTATGACATACCAGATAGATCTACTGTCTCTATTATATTATGACAGACCAGCAAGATATACTGTCTCTATTATATTATGACAGACCAGCTAGATCTACCGTCTCTATTATATTATGACAGACCAGCTAGATCTACTGTCTCTATTATATTATGACAGACCAGCTAGATCTCCTGTCTCTATTATATTATGACAGACCAGCTAGATCTACTGTCTCTATTATATTATGACAGACCAGCTCAATATACTGTCTCTATTATATGATGACAGACCAGCAAGATCTACTGTCTCTAATATTTTATAACAGACCAGCTAGATCTACTGTCTCTATTATATTGTGACAGACCAGCTAGATCTACTGTCTCTATTACATTATGACAGACCAGCAAGATTTACTGTCTCTATTATATTATGACAGACAAGCTAGATCTACTGTCTCTATTATATTATGACAGACCAGCTCGATCTACTGTCTCTATTATATTATGACAGACATGCAAGATATGCTGTCTCCATTATATTATGACATACCAGCTAGATCTACTGTCTCTATTATATTATGACAGACCAGCTAGATCTACTGCCTCTATTATAATATGACAGACCAGTTAGATCTACTGTCTCTATTATATTATGACAGACCAGCTCAATATACTGTCTCTATTATATTATGACAGTACAGCTATATCTACTGTCTCTATTATATTATGGCAGACCAGCTAGATCTCCTGTCTCTATTATATTATGACAGACCAGCTTGATCTACTGTCTCTATTATATTATGACAGACCAGCTAGATCTACTGTCTCTATTATATTATGACAGACCAGCTAGATCTACCGTCTCTATTATATTATGACAGACCAGCTAGATCTACTGTCTCTATTATATTATGACAGACCAGCTAGATCTCCTGTCTCTATTATATTTTGACAGACCAGCTAGATCGACTGTCTCTATTATATTATGACAGACCAGGTAGATATACTGTCTCTAATATATTATGACAGACCAGCTATATCTACTGTCTCTATTATAATATGACAGAACAGCTAGATCTACTGTCTCAATTATACAGACCAGCTAGATCTACTGACAGACCAGCTAGATCTACTGTCTCTATTATATTATGACAGACCAGCTAGATCTACTGTCTCTATTATATTATGACAGACCAGCTAGATCTACTGTCTCTATTATATTATGACAGACCAGCTAGATCTACTGTCTCTATTATATTATGACAGACCAGCTAGATCTACTGTCTCTATTATATTATGACAGACCAGCTAGATCTACTGTCTCTATTATATTATGACAGACCAGCTAGATCTACTGTCTCTATTATATTATGACAGACCAGATAGATCTACTGTCTCTATTATATTATGACAGACCAGCAAGATATACTGTCTCTATTATATTATGACAGACCAGCTAGATCTACCGTCTCTATTATATGATGACAGACCAGCTAGATCTACTGTCTCTAATATATTATGACAGACCAGCTAGATCTCCTGTCTCTATTATATTATGACAGACCAGCTAGATCTACTGTCTCTATTATATTATGACAGACCAGCTCAATATACTGTCTCTATTATATGATGACAGACCAGCAAGATCTACTGTCTCTAATATTTTATAACAGACCAGCTAGATCTACTGTCTCTATTATATTGTGACAGACCAGCTAGATCTACTGTCTCTATTACATTATGACAGACCAGCAAGATTTACTGTCTCTATTATATTATGACAGACAAGCTAGATCTACTGTCTCTATTATATTATGACAGACCAGCTCGATCTACTGTCTCTATTATATTATGACAGACATGCAAGATATGCTGTCTCCATTATATTATGACATACCAGCTAGATCTACTGTCTCTATTATATTATGACAGACCAGCTAGATCTACTGCCTCTATTATAATATGACAGACCAGTTAGATCTACTGTCTCTATTATATTATGACAGACCAGCTCAATATACTGTCTCTATTATATTATGACAGTACAGCTATATCTACTGTCTCTGTTATATTATGGCAGACCAGCTAGATCTCCTGTCTCTATTATATTATGACAGACCAGCTAGATCTACTGTCTCTATTATATTATGACAGACCAGCTAGATCTACTGTCTCTATTATATTATGACAGACCAGCTAGATCTACTGTCTCTATTATATTATGACAGACCAGCTAGATCTACTGTCTCTATTATATTATGACAGACCAGCTAGATCTACCGTCTCTATTATATTATGACAGACCAGCTAGATCTCCTGTCTCTAGTATATTATGACAGACCAGCTAGATCTACTGTCTCTATTATATTATGACAGACCAGCTCAATATACTGTCTCTATTATATTATGACAGTACAGCTATATCTACTGTCTCTATTATATTATGTCAGACCAGCTAGATCTACCGTCTCTATTATATTATGACAGACCAGCTAGATCTCCTGTCTCTAGTATATTATGACAGACCAGCTAGATCTACTGTCTCTATTATATTATGACATACCAGATAGATCTACTGTCTCTATTATATTATGAAAGACCAGCAAGATATACTGTCTCTATTATATTATGACAGACCAGCTAGATCTACCGTCTCTATTATATTATGACAGACCAGCTAGATCTACTGTCTCTATTATATTATGACAGACCAGCTAGATCTACCGTCTCTATTATATTATGACAGACCAGCTAGATCTACTGTCTCTATTATATTATGACAGACCAGCTAGATCTCCTGTCTCTATTATATTATGACAGACCAGCTAGATCTACTGTCTCTATTATATTATGACAGACCAGCTCAATATACTGTCTCTATTATATGATGACAGACCAGCAAGATCTACTGTCTCTATTATATTTTGACAGACCAGGTGGATATACTGTCTCTATTATATTATGACAGACCAGCTAGATATACTGTCTCTATTATATTATGACAGACCAGCTAGATCTACTGTCTCTATTATATTATGACAGACCAGCTAGATCTACTGTCTCTATTATATTGTGACAGACCAGCAAGATATACTGTCTCTATTATAATATGATAGACCAGCTAGATCTACTGTCTCTATTATAATATGACAAACCAGCTAGATCTACTGTCTCTATTATATTTTGACAGACCAGGTGGATATTCTGTCTCTATTATATTATGACAGACCAGGTAGATATACTGTCTCTATTATATTATGACAGACCAGCTAGATCTACTGTCTCTATTATATTATGACAGACCAGCTAGATCTACTGTCTCTGTTATATTATGACAGACCAGGTAGATATACTGTCTCTATTATATTATGACAGACCAGCTAGATCTACTGTCTCTATTCTATTATGACAGACCAGCTAGATCTACTGTCTCTATTATATTATCACAGACCAGCTAGATCTACTGTCTATATTATATTTTGACAGACCAGCTAGATCTACTGTCTCTATTATATTTTGACAGACCAGCTAGATCCACTGTGTCTATTATATTATGACAGACCAGGTAGATATACTGTCTCTAATATATTATGACAGACCAGGTAGATATACTGTCTCTATTATAATATGACAGAACAGCTAGATCTACTGTCTCAATTATATTATGACAGACCAGCTAGATCTACTGTCTCTATTATAATATGACAAACCAGCTAGATCTACTGTCTCTATTATATTTTGACAGACCAGGTAGATATTCTGTCTCTATTATATTATGACAGACCAGGTAGATATACTGTCTCTATTATATTCTGACAGACCAGCTAGATCTACTGTCTCTATTATATTATGACAGACCAGCTAGATCTACTGTCTCTGTTATATTATGACAGACCAGGTAGATATACTGTCTCTATTATATTATGACAGACCAGCTAGATCTACTGTCTCTATTCTATTATGACAGACCAGCTAGATCTACTGTCTCTATTATATTATCACAGACCAGCTAGATCTACTGTCTATATTATATTTTGACAGACCAGCTAGATCTACTGTCTCTATTATATTTTGACAGACCAGCTAGATCCACTGTGTCTATTATATTATGACAGACCAGGTAGATATACTGTCTCTAATATATTATGACAGACCAGGTAGATATACTGTCTCTATTATAATATGACAGAACAGCTAGATCTACTGTCTCAATTATATTATGACAGACCAGCTAGATCTACTGTCTCTATTATAATATGACAAACCAGCTAGATCTACTGTCTCTATTATATTTTGACAGACCAGGTAGATCTACTGTCTCTATTATATTATGACAGACCAGCTAGATCTACTGTCTCTGTTATATTATGACAGACCAGGTAGATATACTGTCTCTATTATATTATGACAGACCAGCTAGATCTACTGTCTCTATTATATTATGACAGACCAGCTAGATCTACCGTCTCTATTATATTATGACAGACCATCTAGATCTCCTGTCTCTATTATATTATGACAGACCAGCTAGATCTACTGTCTCTATTATATTATGACATACCAGATAGATCTACTGTCTCTATTATATTATGACAGACCAGCAAGATATACTGTCTCTATTATATTATGACAGACCAGCTAGATCTACCGTCTCTATTATATTATGACAGACCAGCTAGATCTACTGTCTCTATTATATTATGACAGACCAGCTAGATCTACTGTCTCAATTATATTATGACAGACCAGCAAGATATACTTTCTCTATTATAATATGACAGACCAGCTAGATCTACTGTCTCTATTATAATATGACAAACCAGCTAGATCTACTGTCTCTATTATAATATGACAAACCAGCTAGATCTACTGTCTCTATTATATTTTGACAGACCAGGTGGATATACTGTCTCTATTATATTATGACAGACCAGGTAGATATACTGTCTCTATTATATTATGACAGACCAGCTAGATCTACTGTCTCTATTATATTATGACAGACCAGCTAGATCTACTGTCTCTATTATAATATGACAAACCAGCTAGATCTACTGTCTCTATTATATTATGACAGACCAGGTGGATATACTGTCTCTATTATATTATGACAGACCAGGTAGATCTACTGTCTCTATTATATTATGACAGACCAGCTAGATCTACTGTCTCTATTATATTATGACAGACCAGCTCAATATACTGTCTCTATTATATGATGACAGACCAGCTAGATCTACCGTCTCTATTATATTATGACAGACCATCTAGATCTCCTGTCTCTATTATATTATGACAGACCAGCTAGATCTACTGTCTCTATTATATTATGACATACCAGATAGATCTACTGTCTCTATTATATTATGACAGACCAGCAAGATATACTGTCTCTATTATATTATGACAGACCAGCTAGATCTCCTGTCTCTATTATATTATGACAGACCTGCTTGATCTACTGTCTCTATTATATGATGACAGACCAGCTAGATCTACTGTCTCAATTATATTATGACAGACCAGCAAGATATACTTTCTCTATTATAATATGACAGACCAGCTAGATCTACTGTCTCTATTATAATATGACAAACCAGCTAGATCTACTGTCTCTATTATATTTTGACAGACCAGGTGGATATACTGTCTCTATTATATTATGACAGACCAGGTAGATATACTGTCTCTATTATATTATGACAGACCAGCTAGATCTACTGTCTCTATTATATTATGACAGACCAGCTAGATCTACTGTCTCTATTATAATATGACAAACCAGCTAGATCTACTGTCTCTATTATATTTTGACAGACCAGGTGGATATACTGTCTCTATTATATTATGACAGACCAGGTAGATATACTGTCTCTATTATATTATGACAGACCAGCTAGATCTACTGTCTCTATTATATTATGACAGACCAGCTAGATCTACTGTCTCTATTATAATATGACAAACCAGCTAGATCTACTGTCTCTATTATATTTTGACAGACCAGCTAGATCTACAGTCTCTATTATATTATGACAGACAAGCTAGATCTACTGTCTCTATTATATTCTGATAGACCACCTATATCTACTGTCTCTATTATATTATGACAGACCAGCTAGATCTACTGCCTCTATTATAATATGACAGACCAGCTAGATCTACTGTCTCTATTATATTATGACAGACCAGCTCAATATACTGTCTCTATTATATGATGACAGACCAGCAAGATCTACTGTCTCTATTATAATATGACAGACCAGCTAGATATACTGTCTCTATTATATTATGACAGACCAGCTAGATCTACTGTCTCTATTATATTATGACAGACCAGCTAGATCTACTGTCTCTATTATATTATGACAGACCAGGTAGATATACTGTCTCTATTATATTATGACAGACCAGGTAGATCTACTGTCTCTATTGTACTATGACAGACCAGCTAGATCTACTGTCTATATTATATTATGACAGACCAGCAAGATCTACTGTCTCTATTATATTATGACAAACCAGCTAGATCTACTTTCTCTATTATATTTTGACAGACCAGGTAGATCTACTGTCTCTATTATATTATGACAGACCAGCTAGATCTACTGTCTCTGTTATATTATGACAGACCAGGTAGATATACTGTCTCTATTATATTATGACAGACCAGCTAGATCTACTGTCTCTATTATATTATGACAGACCAGCTAGATCTACTGTCTCTATTATATTATGACAGACCAGCTAGATCTACTGTCTCTATTATATTATGACAGACCAGCTAGATCTACTGTCTCTATTATATTATGACAGACAAGTTAGATCTACTGTCTCTATTATATTATGACAGACCAGCTCAATATACTGTCTCTATTATATGATGACAGACCAGCAAGATCTACTGTCTCTATTCTATTATGACAGACCAGCTAGATCTACTGTCTCTATTATATTATCACAGACCAGCTAGATCTACTGTCTCTATTATATTTTGACAGACCAGGTGGATATACTGTCTCTATTATATTATGACAGACCAGGTAGATATACTGTCTCTATTATATTATGACAGACCAGCTAGATCTACTGTCTCTATTATATTATGACAGACCAGCTAGATCTACTGTCTCTATTATAATATGACAAACCAGCTAGATATACTGTCTCTATTATATTTTGACAGACCAGCTAGATCTACAGTCTCTATTATATTATGACAGACAAGCTAGATCTACTGTCTCTATTATATTCTGATAGACCACCTATATCTACTGTCTCTATTATATTATGACAGACCAGCTAGATCTACTGCCTCTATTATAATATGACAGACCAGCTAGATCTACTGTCTCTATTATATTATGACAGACCAGCTCAATATACTGTCTCTATTATATGATGACAGACCAGCAAGATCTACTGTCTCTATTATATTATGACAGACCAGCTTGATCTACTGTCTCTATTATATTATGACAGACCAGCTAGATCTACTGTCTCTATTATATTATGACAGACCAGCAAGATCTACTGTCTCTATTATAATATGACAGACCAGCTAGATCTACTGTCTCTATTATATTATGACAGACCAGCTAGATCTACTGTCTCTATTATATTATGACAGACCAGCTAGATCTACTGTCTCATTATATTATGACAGACCAGCAAGATCTACTGTCTCTATTATAATATGACAGACCAGCTAGATCTACTGTCTCTATTATATTATGACAAACCAGCTAGATCTACTGTCTCTATTATATTTTGACAGACCAGGTGGATATACTGTCTCTATTATATTATGACAGACCAGGTAGATATACTGTCTCTATTATATTATGACAGACCAGCTAGATCTACTGTTTCTATTATATTATGACAGACCAGCTAGATCTACTGTCTCTATTATAATATGACAAACCAGCTAGATCTACTGTCTCTATTATATTATGACAGACCAGCTAGATCTACTGTCTCTATTATATTATGACAGACCAGCTAGATCTACTGTCTCTATTATATTATGACAGACCAGCTAGATCTACTGTCTCTATTATATTATGACAGACCAGCTAGATCTACTGCCTCTATTATAATATGACAGACCAGCTAGATCTACTGTCTCTATTATATTATGACAGACCAGCTCAATATACTGTCTCTATTATATGATGACAGACCAGCAAGATCTACTGTCTCTATTATATTATGACAGACCAGCTTGATCTACTGTCTCTATTATATTATGACAGACCAGCTAGATCTACTGTCTCTATTATATTATGACAGACCAGCTAGATCTACTGTCTCTATTATATTATGACAGACCAGCTGTCTACTGTCTCTATTATATTATGACAGACCAGCTAGATCTACTGTCTCTATTATATTATGACAGACCAGCTAGATCTACTGTCTCTATTATATTATGACAGACCAGCTAGATCTACTGTCTCTATTATATTATGACAGACCAGCTAGATCTACTGTCTCTATTATATTATGACAGACCAGCTAGATCTACTGTCTCTATTATATTATGACAGACCAGCTAGATCTACTGTCTCTATTATATTATGACAGACCAGCTAGATCTACTGTCTCTATTATATTATGACAGACCAGCTAGATCTACTGTCTCTATTATATTATGACAGACCAGCTAGATCTACTGTCTCTATTATATTATGACAGACCAGCTAGATCTACTGTCTCAGACCAGGTATTATACTGTGACAGACCAGCTAGATCTACTGTCTCTATTATATTATGACAGACCAGCTAGATCTACTGTCTCTATTATATTATGACAGACCAGCTAGATCTACTGTCTCTATTATATTATGACAGACCAGCTAGATCTACTGTCTCTATTATATTATGACAGACCAGCTAGATCTACTGTCTCTATTATATTATGACAGACCAGCTAGATCTACTGTCTCTATTATATTATGACAGACCAGCTAGATCTACTGTCTCTATTATATTATGACAGACCAGCTAGATCTACTGTCTCTATTATATTATGACAGACCAGCTAGATCTACTGTCTCTATTATATTATGACAGACCAGCTAGATCTACTGTCTCTATTATATTATGACAGACCAGCTAGATCTACTGTCTCTATTATATTATGACAGACCAGCTAGATCTACTGTCTCTATTATATTATGACAGACCAGCTAGATATACTGTCTCTATTATATTATGACAGACCAGCTAGATCTACTGTCTCTATTATATTATGACAGACCAGCTAGATCTACTGTCTCTATTATATTATGACAGACCAGCTAGATCTACTGTCTCTATTATATTATGACAGACCAGCTAGATCTACTGTCTCTATTATATTATGACAGACCAGCTAGATCTACTGTCTCTATATTATGACAGACCAGCTAGATCTACTGTCTCTATTATATTATGACAGACCAGCTAGATCTACTGTCTCTATTATATTATGACAGACCAGCTAGATCTACTGTCTCTATTATATTATGACAGACCAGCTAGATCTACTGTCTCTATTATATTATGACAGACCAGCTGATCTACTGTCTCTATTATATTATGACAGACCAGCTAGATATACTGTCTCTATTATATTATGACAGACCAGCTAGATCTACTGTCTCTATTATATTATGACAGACCAGCTAGATCTACTGTCTCTATTATATTATGACAGACCAGCTAGATCTACTGTCTCTATTATATTATGACAGACCAGCTAGATCTACTGTCTCTATTATATTATGACAGACCAGCTAGATCTACTGTCTCTATTATATTATGACAGACCAGCTAGATCTACTGTCTCTATTATATTATGACAGACCAGCTAGATCTACTGTCTCTATTATATTATGACAGACCAGCTAGATCTACTGTCTCTATTATATTATGACAGACCAGCTAGATCTACTGTCTCTATTATATTATGACAGACCAGCTAGATCTACTGTCTCTATTACATTATGACAGACCAGCTAGATCTACTGTCTCTATTATATTATGACAGACCAGCTAGATCTACTGTCTCTATTATATTATGACAGACCAGCAAGATCTACTGTCTCTATTATATTATGACAGACCAGCTAGATCTACTGTCTCTATTATATTATGACAGACCAGCTAGATCTACTGTCTCTATTATATTATGACAGACCAGCTAGATCTACTGTCTCTATTATATTATGACAGACCAGCTAGATCTACTGTCTCTATTATATTATGACAGACCAGCTAGATCTACTGTCTCTATTATAATATGACAAACCAGCTAGATCTACTGTCTCTATTATATTTTGACAGACCAGGTAGATATACTGTCTCTATTATATTATGACAGACCAGGTAGATATACTGTCTCTATTATATTATGACAGACCAGCTAGATCTACTGTCTCTATTATATTATGACAGACCAGCTAGATCTACTGTCTCTATTATATTATGACAGACCAGCTAGATCTACTGTCTCTATTATATTTTGACAGACCAGGTAGATCTACTGTCTCTATTATATTATGACAGACAAGCTAGATCTACTGTCTCTATTATATTCTGATAGACCACCTATATCTACTGTCTCTATTATATTATGACAGACCAGCTAGATCTACTGCCTCTATTATAATATGACAGACCAGCTAGATCTACTGTCTCTATTATATTATGACAGACCAGCTCAATATACTGTCTCTATTATATGATGACAGACCAGCAAGATCTACTGTCTCTATTACATTATGACAGACCAGCTAGATCTACTGTCTCTATTATATTATGACAGACCAGCTAGATCTACTGTCTCAATTATATTATGACAGACCAGCAAGATCTACTGTCTCTATTATAATATGACAGACCAGCTAGATCTACTGTCTCTATTATATTATGACAGACCAGCTAGATCTACTGTCTCTATTATATTATGACAGACCAGCTAGATCTACTGTCTCAATTATATTATGACAGACCAGCAAGATCTACTGTCTCTATTATAATATGACAAACCAGCTAGATCTACTGTCTCTATTATATTTTGACAGACCAGGTGGATATACTGTCTCTATTATATTATGACAGACCAGGTAGATATACTGTCTCTATTATATTATGACAGACCAGCTAGATCTACTGTTTCTATTATATTATGACAGACCAGCTAGATCTACTGTCTCTATTATAATATGACAAACCAGCTAGATCTACTGTCTCTATTATATTTTGACAGACCAGCTAGATCTACTGTCTCTATTATATTATGACAGACAAGCTAGATCTACTGTCTCTATTATATTCTGATAGACCACCTATATCTACTGTCTCTATTATATTATGACAGACCAGCTAGATCTACTGCCTCTATTATAATATGACAGACCAGCTAGATCTACTGTCTCTATTATATTATGACAGACCAGCTCAATATACTGTCTCTATTATATGATGACAGACCAGCAAGATCTACTGTCTCTATTATATTATGACAGACCAGCTAGATCTACTGCCTCTATTATAATATGACAAACCAGCTAGATCTACTGTCTCTATTATATTTTGACAGACCAGGTAGATATACTGTCTCTATTATATTATGACAGACCAGGTAGATATACTGTCTCTATTATATTATGACAGACCAGCTAGATCTACTGTCTCTATTATATTATGACAGACCAGCTAGATCTACTGTCTCTGTTATATTATGACAGACCAGGTAGATATACTGTCTCTATGTCTCTATTATATTATGACAGACCAGCTAGATCTACTGTCTCTATTATATTATGACAGACCAGCTAGATCTACTGTCTCTATTATATTATGACAGACCAGCTAGATCTACTGTCTCTATTATATTTTGACAGACCAGCTAGATCTACTGTCTCTATTATATTATGACAGACCAGCTAGATCTACTGTCTCTATTATATTATGACAGACCAGCTAGATCTACTGTCTCTATTATATTATGACAGACCAGCTAGATCTACTGTCTCTATTATATTATGACAGACCAGCTAGATCTACTGTCTCTATTATATTATGACAGACCAGCTAGATCTACTGTCTCTATTATATTATGACAGACCAGCTAGATCTACTGTCTCTATTATATTATGACAGACCAGCTAGATCTACTGTCTCTATTATATTATGACAGACCAGGTAGATCTACTGTCTCTATTATATTATGACAGACCAGCTAGATCTACTGTCTCTATTATATTATGACAGACCAGCTAGATCTACTGTCTCTATTATATTATGACAGACCAGCTAGATCTACTGTCTCTATTATATTATGACAGACCAGCTAGATCTACTGTCTCTATTATATTATGACAGACCAGCTAGATCTACTGTCTCTATTATATTATGACAGACCAGCAAGATATACTGTCTCTATTATATTATGACAGACCAGCTAGATCTACTGTCTCTATTATATTATGACAGACCAGCTAGATCTACTGTCTCTATTATATTATGACAGACCAGCTAGATCTCCTGTCTCTATTATATTATGACAGACCAGCTAGATCTACTGTCTCTATTATATTATGACAGACCAGCTCAATATACTGTCTCTATTATATGATGACAGACCAGCAAGATCTACTGTCTCTAATATTTTATAACAGACCAGCTAGATCTACTGTCTCTATTATATTGTGACAGACCAGCTAGATCTACTGTCTCTATTACATTATGACAGACCAGCAAGATTTACTGTCTCTATTATATTATGACAGACAAGCTAGATCTACTGTCTCTATTATATTATGACAGACCAGCTCGATCTACTGTCTCTATTATATTATGACAGACATGCAAGATATGCTGTCTCCATTATATTATGACATACCAGCTAGATCTACTGTCTCTATTATATTATGACAGACCAGCTAGATCTACTGCCTCTATTATAATATGACAGACCAGTTAGATCTACTGTCTCTATTATATTATGACAGACCAGCTCAATATACTGTCTCTATTATATTATGACAGTACAGCTATATCTACTGTCTCTATTATATTATGACAGACATGCAAGATATGCTGTCTCCATTATATTATGTCAGACCAGCTAGATCTACCGTCTCTATTATATTATGACAGACCAGCTAGATCTCCTGTCTCTATTATATTATGACAGACCAGCTAGATCTACTGTCTCTATTATATTCTGATAGACCACCTATATCTACTGTCTCTATTATATTATGACAGACCAGCTCGATCTACTGCCTCTATTATAATATGACAGACCAGCTAGATCTACTGTCTCTATTATATTATGACAGACCAGCTCAATATACTGTCTCTATTATATGATGACAGACCAGGTGGATATTCTGTCTCTATTATATTATGACAGACCAGGTAGATATACTGTCTCTATTATATTATGACAGACCAGCTAGATCTACTGTCTCTATTATATTATGACAGACCAGCTAGATCTACTGTCTCTGTTATATTATGACAGACCAGGTAGATATACTGTCTCTATTATATTATGACAGACCAGCTAGATCTACTGTCTCTATTCTATTATGACAGACCAGCTAGATCTACTGTCTCTATTATATTATCACAGACCAGCTAGATCTACTGTCTATATTATATTTTGACAGACCAGCTAGATCTACTGTCTCTATTATATTTTGACAGACCAGCTAGATCCACTGTCTCTATTATATTATGACAGACCAGGTAGATATACTGTCTCTAATATATTATGACAGACCAGCTATATCTACTGTCTCTATTATAATATGACAGAACAGCTAGATCTACTGTCTCAATTATATTATGACAGACCAGCTAGATCTACTGTCTCTATTATAATATGACAAACCAGCTAGATCTACTGTCTCTATTATATTTTGACAGACCAGGTAGATCTACTGTCTCTATTATATTATGACAGACCAGCTAGATCTACTGTCTCTGTTATATTATGACAGACCAGGTAGATATACTGTCTCTATTATATTATGACAGACCAGCTAGATCTACTGTCTCTATTATATTATGACAGACCAGCTAGATCTACCGTCTCTATTATATTATGACAGACCATCTAGATCTCCTGTCTCTATTATATTATGACAGACCAGCTAGATCTACTGTCTCTATTATATTATGACATACCAGATAGATCTACTGTCTCTATTATATTATGACAGACCAGCAAGATATACTGTCTCTATTATATTATGACAGACCAGCTAGATCTACCGTCTCTATTATATTGTGACAGACCAGCTAGATCTACTGTCTCTATTATATTATAACAGACCAGCTAGATCTACTGTCTCTATTATATTATGACAGACCAGCTAGATCTACTGTCTCTATTATATTATGACAGACCAGCTCAATATACTGTCTCTATTATATGATGACAGACCAGCAAGATCTACTGTCTCTAATATTTTATAACAGACCAGCTAGATCTACTGTCTCTATTATATTGTGACAGACCAGCTAGATCTACTGTCTCTATTACATTATGACAGACCAGCAAGATTTACTGTCTCTATTATATTATGACAGACAAGCTAGATCTACTGTCTCTATTATATTATGACAGACCAGCTCGATCTACTGTCTCTATTATATTATGACAGACATGCAAGATATGCTGTCTCCATTATATTATGACATACCAGCTAGATCTACTGTCTCTATTATATTATGACAGACCAGCTAGATCTACTGCCTCTATTATAATATGACAGACCAGTTAGATCTACTGTCTCTATTATATTATGACAGACCAGCTCAATATACTGTCTCTATTATATTATGACAGTACAGCTATATCTACTGTCTCTGTTATATTATGGCAGACCAGCTAGATCTCCTGTCTCTATTATATTATGACAGACCAGCTTGATCTACTGTCTCTATTATATTATGACAGACCATCTAGATCTCCTGTCTCTATTATATTATGACAGACCAGCTAGATCTACTGTCTCTATTATATTGTGACAGACCAACTAGATCTACTGTCTCTATTACATTATGACAGACCAGCAAGATTTACTGTCTCTATTATATTATGACAGACAAGCTAGATCTACTGCCTCTATTATAATATGACAGACCAGTTAGATCTACTGTCTCTATTATATTATGACAGACCAGCTAGATCTCCTGTCTCTATTATATTATGACAGACCAGCTAGATCTACTGTCTCTATTATATTATGTCAGACCAGCTAGATCTACTGTCTCTATTATATTATGACAGACCAGCTAGATCTCCTGTCTCTATTATATTATGACAGACCAGCTAGATCTACTGTCTCTATTATATTCTGATAGACCACCTATATCTACTGTCTCTATTATATTATGACAGACCAGCTAGATCTACTGCCTCTATTATAATATGACAGACCAGTTAGATCTACTGTCTCTATTATATTATGACAGACCAGCTAGATCTCCTGTCTCTATTATATTATGACAGACCAGCTAGATCTACTGTCTCTATTATATTATGTCAGACCAGCTAGATCTACCGTCTCTATTATATTATGACAGACCAGCTAGATCTCCTGTCTCTATTATATTATGACAGACCAGCTAGATCTACTGTCTCTATTATATTATGACATACCAGATAGATCTACTGTCTCTATTATATGATGACAGACCAGCTAGATCTACTGTCTCAATTATATTATGACATACCAGCTAGATCTACTGTCTCTATTATATTATGACAGACCAGCTAGATCTACTGTCTCTATTATATTATGACAGACCAGCTCAATATACTGTCTCTATTATATGATGACAGACCAGCAAGATCTACTGTCTCTAATATTTTATAACAGACCAGCTAGATCTACTGTCTCTATTATATTGTGACAGACCAGCTAGATCTACTGTCTCTATTACATTATGACAGACCAGCAAGATTTACTGTCTCTATTATATTATGACAGACAAGCTAGATCTACTGTCTCTATTATATTCTGATAGACCACCTATATCTACTGTCTCTATTATATTATGACAGACCAGCTAGATCTACTGCCTCTATTATAATATGACAGACCAGTTAGATCTACTGTCTCTATTATATTTTGACAGACCAGCTAGATCTACTGTCTGTATTATATTATGACAGACCAGCAAGATATACTGTCTCTATTATAATATGATAGACCAGCTAGATCTACTGTCTCTATTATAATATGACAAACCAGCTAGATCTACTGTCTCTATTATATTTTGACAGACCAGGTGGATATTCTGTCTCTATTATATTATGACAGACCAGCTAGATCTACTGTCTCTATTATATTGTGACAGACCAACTAGATCTACTGTCTCTATTACATTATGACAGACCAGCAAGATTTACTGTCTCTATTATATTATGACAGACAAGCTAGATCTACTGTCTCTATTATATTCTGATAGACCACCTATATCTACTGTCTCTATTATATTATGACAGACCAGCTAGATCTACTGCCTCTATTATAATATGACAGACCAGTTAGATCTACTGTCTCTATTATATTATGACAGACCAGCTAGATCTCCTGTCTCTATTATATTATGACAGACCAGCTAGATCTACTGTCTCTATTATATTATGTCAGACCAGCTAGATCTACCGTCTCTATTATATTATGACAGACCAGCTAGATCTCCTGTCTCTATTATATTATGACAGACCAGCTAGATCTACTGTCTCTATTATATTCTGATAGACCACCTATATCTACTGTCTCTATTATATTATGACAGACCAGCTAGATCTACTGCCTCTATTATAATATGACAGACCAGCTAGATCTACTGTCTCTATTATATTATGACAGACCAGCTCAATATACTGTCTCTATTATATGATGACAGACCAGCAAGATCTACTGTCTCTATTATATTATGACAGACCAGCTAGATCTACTGTCTCTATTATATTATGACAGACCAGCTAGATCTACTGTCTCAATTATATTATGACAGACCAGCTAGATCTACTGTCTCTATTATAATATGACAGACCAGCTAGATCTACTGTCTCTATTATAATATGACAAACCAGCTAGATCTACTGTCTCTATTATATTTTGACAGACCAGGTGGATATACTGTCTCTATTATATTATGACAGACCAGGTAGATATACTGTCTCTATTATATTATGACAGACCAGCTAGATCTACTGTCTCTATTATATTATGACAGACCAGCTAGATCTACTGTCTCTATTATAATATGACAAACCAGCTAGATCTACTGTCTCTATTATATTTTGACAGACCAGCTAGATCTACTGTCTCTATTATATTATGACAGACAAGCTAGATCTACTGTCTCTATTATATTCTGATAGACCACCTATATCTACTGTCTCTATTATATTATGACAGACCAGCTAGATCTACTGCCTCTATTATAATATGACAGACCAGCTAGATCTACTGTCTCTATTATATTATGACAGACCAGCTCAATATACTGTCTCTATTATATGATGACAGACCAGCAAGATCTACTGTCTCTATTATATTATGACAGACCAGCTAGATCTACTGTCTCTATTATAATATGACAAACCAGCTAGATCTACTGTCTCTATTATATTTTGACAGACCAGGTGGATATTCTGTCTCTATTATATTATGACAGACCAGGTAGATATACTGTCTCTATTATATTATGACAGACCAGCTAGATCTACTGTCTCTATTATATTATGACAGACCAGCTAGATCTACTGTCTCTATTATATTATGACAGACCAGCTAGATCTCCTGTCTCTATTATATTATGACAGACCAGCTAGATCTACTGTCTCTATTAAATTATGACATACCAGATAGATCTACTGTCTCTATTATATTATGACAGACCAGCTAGATCTACTGCCTCTATCATAATATGACAGACCAGTTAGATCTACTGTCTCTATTATATTATGACAGACCAGCTAGATCTACTGCCTCTATTATAATATGACAGACCAGTTAGATCTACTGTCTCTATTATATTATGACAGACCAGCTAGATCTCCTGTCTCTATTATATTATGACAGACCAGCTAGATCTACTGTCTCTATTATATTATGACAGACCAGCTAGATCTACCGTCTCTATTATATTATGACAGACCAGCTAGATCTCCTGTCTCTATTATATTATGACAGACCAGCTAGATCTACTGTCTCTATTATATTATGACATACCAGATAGATCTACTGTCTCTATTATATTATGACAGACCAGCTAGATCTACTGCCTCTATTATAATATGACAGACCAGTTAGATCTACTGTCTCTATTATATTATGACAGACCAGCTAGATCTACTGCCTCTATTATAATATGACAGACCAGTTAGATCTACTGTCTCTATTATATTATGACAGACCAGCTAGATCTCCTGTCTCTATTATATTATGACAGACCAGCTAGATCTACTGTCTCTATTATATTATGACAGACCAGCTAGATCTACCGTCTCTATTATATTATGACAGACCAGCTAGATCTCCTGTCTCTATTATATTATGACAGACCAGCTAGATCTACTGTCTCTATTATATTATGACATACCAGATAGATCTACTGTCTCTATTATATTATGACAGACCAGCAAGATATACTGTGTCTATTATATTATGACAGACCAGCTAGATCTACCGTCTCTATTATATTATGACAGACCAGCTAGATCTACTGTCTCTATTATATTTTGACAGACCAGCTAGATCTCCTGTCTCTATTATATTATGACAGACCAGCCTTATCTACTGTCTCTATTATATTATGACAGACAAGCTAGATCTACTGTCTCTATTATATTCTGATAGACCACCTATATGTACTGTCTCTATTATATTATGACAGACCAGCTAGATCTACTGCCTGTATTATAATATGACAGACCAGTTAGATCTACTGTCTCTATTATATTATGACAGACCAGCTCAATATACTGTCTCTATTATATTATGACAGACCAGCTAGATCTACTGTCTCTATTATATTATGACAGACCAGCTAGATATACTGTCTCTATTATATTATGACAGACCAGCTAGATCTCCTGTCTCTATTATATTATGACAGACCAGCTTGATCTACTGTCTCTATTATATTATGACAGACCAGCTAGATCTACTGTCTCTATTATATTATGACAGACCAGCTAGATCTACCGTCTCTATTATATTATGACAGACCAGCTAGATCTACTGTCTCTATTATATTATGACAAACCAGCTAGATCTCCTGTCTCTGTTATATTATGACAGACCAGCTAGATCTACTGTCTCTATTATATTATGACAGACCAGCTAGATCTACTGCCTCTATTATAATATGACAGACCAGTTAGATCTACTGTCTCTATTATATTATGACAGACCAGCTAGATCTCCTGTCTCTATTATATTATGACAGACCAGCTAGATCTACTGTCATTATTATATTATGACATACCAGCTAGATCTCCTGTCTCTATTATATTATGACAGACCAGCTAGATCTACTGTCTCTATTATATTATGACAGACCAGCTAGATCTACCGTCTCTATTATATTATGACAGACCAGCTAGATCTCCTGTCTCTATTATATTATGACAGACCAGCTAGATCTACTGTCTCTATTATATTATGACATACCAGATAGATCTACTGTCTCTATTATATTATGACAGACCAGCTAGATCTACTGCCTCTATCATAATATGACAGACCAGTTAGATCTACTGTCTCTATTATATTATGACAGACCAGCTAGATCTACTGCCTCTATTATAATATGACAGACCAGTTAGATCTACTGTCTCTATTATATTATGACAGACCAGCTAGATCTCCTGTCTCTATTATATTATGACAGACCAGCTAGATCTACTGTCTCTATTATATTATGACAGACCAGCTAGATCTACTGTCTCTATTATATTATGACAGACCAGCTAGATCTACTGTCTCTATTATATTATGACAGACCAGCTAGATCTACTGTCTCTATTATATTATGACAGACCAGCTAGATCTACTGTCTCTATTATATTATGACAGACCAGCTAGATCTACTGTCTCTATTATATTATGACAGACCAGCTAGATCTACTGTCTCTATTATATTATGACAGACCAGCTAGATCTACTGTCTCTATTATATTATGACAGACCAGCTAGATCTACTGTCTCTATTATATTATGACAGACCAGCTAGATCTACTGTCTCTATTATATTATGACAGACCAGCTAGATCTACTGTCTCTATTATATTATGACAGACCAGCTAGATCTACTGTCTCTATTATATTATGACAGACCAGCTAGATCTACTGTCTCTATTATATTATGACAGACCAGCTACTGTCTCTATTATATTATGACAGACCAGCTAGATCTACTGTCTCTATTATATTATGACAGACCAGCTAGATCTACTGTCTCTATTATATTATGACAGACCAGCTAGATCTACTGTCTCTATTATATTATGACAGACCAGCTAGATCTACTGTCTCTATTATATTATGACAGACCAGCTAGATCTACTGTCTCTATTATATTATGACAGACCAGCTAGATCTACTGTCTCTATTATATTATGACAGACCAGCTAGATCTACTGTCTCTATTATATTATGACAGACCAGCTAGATCTACTGTCTCTATTATATATATTATGACAGACAGACCAGCAAGCTAGATCTACTGTCTCTATTATATTATGACAGACCAGCTAGATCTACTGTCTCTATTATATTATGACAGACCAGCTAGATCTACTGTCTCTATTATATTATGACAGACCAGCTAGATCTACTGTCTCTATTATATTATGACAGACCAGCTAGATCTACTGTCTCTATTATATTATGACAGACCAGCTAGATCTACTGTCTCTCTTATTATATTATGACAGACCAGCTAGATCTACTGTCTCTATTATATTATGACAGACCAGCTAGATCTACTGTCTCTATTATATTATGACAGACCAGCTAGATCTACTGTCTCTATTATATTATGACAGACCAGCTAGATCTACTGTCTCTATTATATTATGACAGACCAGCTAGATCTCCTGTCTCTATTATATGACCAGCTAGATCTACTGTCTTATTATATTATGACATACCAGCTAGATCCACTGTCTCTATTATATTATGACAGACCAGCTAGATCTACTGTCTCTATTATATTATGACAGACCAGCTAGATCTACTGTCTCTATTATATTATGACAGACCAGCTAGATCTACTGTCTCTATTATATTATGACAGACCAGCTAGATCTACTGTCTCTATTATATTATGACAGACCAGCTAGATCTACTGTCTCTATTATATTATGACAGACCAGCTAGATCTACTGTCTCTATTATATTATGACAGACCAGATATATCTACTGTCTCTATTATATTATGACAGACCAGCTAGATCTACTGTCTCTATTATATTATGACAGACCAGCTAGATCTACTGTCTCTATTATATTATGACAGACCAGCTAGATCTACTGCCTCTATTATAATATGACAGACCAGTTAGATCTACTGTCTCTATTATATTATGACAGACCAGCTAGATCTCCTGTCTCTATTATATTATGACAGACCAGCTAGATCTACTGTCTCTATTATATTATGACAGACCAGCTAGATCTACTGTCTCTATTATATTATGACAGACCAGCTAGATCTCCTGTCTCTATTATATTATGACAGACCAGCTAGATCTACTGTCTCTATTATATTATGACATACCAAATAGATCTACTGTCTCTATTATATTATGACAGACCAGCAAGATATACTGTGTCTATTATATTATGACAGACCAGCTAGATCTACCGTCTCTATTATATTATGACAGACCAGCTAGATCTACTGTCTCTATTATATTTTGACAGACCAGCTAGATCTCCTGTCTCTATTATATTATGACAGACCAGCCTTATCTACTGTCTCTATTATATTATGACAGACAAGCTAGATCTACTGTCTCTATTATATTCTGATAGACCACCTATATGTACTGTCTCTATTATATTATGACAGACCAGCTAGATCTACTGCCTCTATTATAATATGACAGACCAGTTAGATCTACTGTCTCTATTATATTATGACAGACCAGCTCAATATACTGTCTCTATTATATTATGACAGACCAGCTAGATCTCCTGTCTCTATTATATTATGACAGACCAGCTAGATCTCCTGTCTCTATTATATTATGACAGACCAGCTAGATCTACTGTCTCTATTATATTATGACAGACCAGCTCAATATACTGTCTCTATTATATTATGACATACCAGCTAGATCTACTGTCTCTATTATATTATGACAGACCAGCTAGATCTACTGCCTCTATTATAATATGACAGACCAGTTAGATCTACTGTCTCTATTATATTATGACAGACCAGCTCAATATACTGTCTCTATTATATTATGACAGACCAGCTATATCTACTGTCTCTGTTATATTATGGCAGACCAGCTAGATCTACTGTCGCTATTATATTATGACAGACCAGCTAGATCTCCTGTCTCTATTATATTATGACAGACCAGCTAGATCTCCTGTCTATATTATATTATGACAGACCAGCTTGATCTACTGTCTCTATTATATTATGACAGACCAGCTTGATCTACTGTCTCTATTATATTATGACAGACCAGCTAGATCTCCTGTCTCTATTATATTATGACAGACCAGCTAGATCTACTGTCTCTATTATATTATGACAGACCAGCTCAATATACTGTCTCTATTATATGATGACAGACCAGCAAGATCTACTGTCTCTAATATTTTATAACAGACCAGCTAGATCTACTGTCTCTATTATATTGTGACAGACCAGCTAGATCTACTGTCTCTATTACATTATGACAGACCAGCAAGATTTACTGTCTCTATTATATTATGACAGACAAGCTAGATCTACTGTCTCTATTATATTCTGATAGACCACCTATATCTACTGTCTCTATTATATTATGACAGACCAGCTAGATCTACTGCCTCTATTATAATATGACAGACCAGTTAGATCTACTGTCTCTATTATATTATGACAGACCAGCTAGATCTCCTGTCTCTATTATATTATGACAGACCAGCTAGATCTACTGTCTCTATTATATTATGACAGACCAGCTAGATCTACCGTCTCTATTATATTATGACAGACCAGCTAGATCTACTGTCTCTATTATATTATGACAGACCAGCTCAATATACAGTCTCTATTATATGATGACAGACCAGCAAGATCTACTGTCTCTAATATTTTATAACAGACCAGCTAGATCTACTGTCTCTATTATATTGTGACAGACCAGCTAGATCTACTGTCTCTATTACATTATGACAGACCAGCAAGATTTACTGTCTCTATTATATTATGACAGACAAGCTCTCTATTATATTCTGATAGACCACCTATATGTACTGTCTCTATTATATTATGACAGACCAGCTAGATCTACTGCCTCTATTATAATATGACAGACCAGTTAGATCTACTGTCTCTATTATATTATGACAGACCAGCTAGATCTACTGTCTCTATTATAATATGACAAACCAGCTAGATCTACTGTCTCTATTATATTATGACATACCAGATAGATCTACTGTCTCTATTATATTATGACAGACCAGCAAGATATACTGTCTCTATTATATTATGACAGACCAGCTAGATCTACCGTCTCTATTATATTATGACAGACCAGCTAGATCTACTGTCTCTATTATATTATGACAGACCAGCTAGATCTACTGTCTCTATTATATTATGACAGACCAGCTATATCTACCGTCTCTATTATATTATGACAGACCAGCTAGATCTCCTGTCTCTATTATATTATGACAGACCAGCTAGATCTACTGTCTCTATTATATCATGACATACCAGATAGATCTACTGTCTCTATTATATTATGACAGACCAGCAAGATATACTGTCTCTATTATATTATGACAGACCAGCTAGATCTACCGTCTCTATTATATTATGACAGACCAGCTAGATCTACTGTCTCTATTATATTATGACAGACCAGCTAGATCTCCTGTCTCTATTATATTATGACAGACCAGCTAGATCTACTGTCTCTATTATATTATGACAGACAAGCTAGATCTACTGTCTCTATTATATTCTGATAGACCACCTATATGTACTGTCTCTATTATATTATGACAGACCAGCTAGATCTACTGCCTCTATTATAATATGACAGACCAGTTAGATCTACTGTCTCTATTATATTATGACAGACCAGCTCAATATACTGTCTCTATTATATTATGACACACCAGCTAGATCTACTGTCTCTATTATATTATGACAGACCAGCAAGATATACTGTCTCTATTATATTATGACAGACCAGCTAGATCTCCTGTCTCTATTATATTATGACAGACCAGCTTGATCTACTGTCTCTATTATATTATGACAGACCAGCTAGATCTACTGTCTCTATTATATTATGACAGACCAGCTAGATCTACTGTCTCTATTATATTATGACAGACCAGCTAGATCTACTGTCTCTATTATATTATGACAGACCAGCTAGATCTCCTGTCTCTATTATATTATGACAGACCAGCTAGATCTACTGTCTCTATTATATTATGACAGACCAGCTAGATCTACTGCCTCTATTATAATATGACAGACCAGTTAGATCTACTGTCTCTATTATATTATGACAGACCAGCTAGATCTCCTGTCTCTATTATATTATGACAGACCAGCTAGATCTACTGTCATTATTATATTATGACATACCAGCTAGATCTCCTGTCTCTATTATATTATGACAGACCAGCTAGATCTACTGTCTCTATTATATTATGACAGACCAGCTAGATCTACCATCTCTATTATATTATGACAGACCAGCTAGATCTCCTGTCTCTATTATATTATGACAGACCAGCTAGATCTACTGTCTCTATTAAATTATGACATACCAGATAGATCTACTGTCTCTATTATATTATGACAGACCAGCTAGATCTACTGCCTCTATCATAATATGACAGACCAGTTAGATCTACCATCTCTATTATATTATGACAGACCAGCTCAATATACAGTCTCTATTATATGATGACAGACCAGCAAGATCTAGTGTCTCTAATATTTTATAACAGACCAGCTAGATCTACTGTCTCTATTATATTGTGACAGACCAGCTAGATCTACTGTCTCTATTACATTATGACAGACCAGCAAGATTTACTGTCTCTATTATATTATGACAGACAAGCTAGATCTACTGTCTCTATTATATTCTGATAGACCACCTATATGTACTGTCTCTATTATATTATGACAGACCAGCTAGATCTACTGTCTCTATTATATTATGACAGACCAGCTAGATCTACTGTCTCTATTATATTATGACAGACCAGCTAGATCTACTGTCTCTATTATAATATGACAAACCAGCTAGATCTACTGTCTCTATTATATTATGACATACCAGATAGATCTACTGTCTCTATTATATTATGACAGACCAGCAAGATATACTGTCTCTATTATATTATGACAGACCAGCTAGATCTACCGTCTCTATTATATTATGACAGACCAGCTAGATCTACTGTCTCTATTATATTATGACAGACCAGCTAGATCTCCTGTCTCTATTATATTATGACAGACCAGCTAGATCTACTGTCTCTATTATATTATGACATACCAGCTAGATCTACTGCCTCTATTATAATATGACAGACCAGTTAGATCTACTGTCTCTATTATATTATGACAGACCAGCTAGATCTCCTGTCTCTATTATATTATGACAGACCAGCTAGATCTACTGTCTCTATTATATTATGACAGACCAGCTAGATCTACCGTCTCTATTATATTATGACAGACCAGCTAGATCTCCTGTCTCTATTATATTATGACAGACCAGCTAGATCTACTGTCTCTATTATATTATGACATACCAGATAGATCTACTGTCTCTATTATATTATGACAGACCAGCAAGATATACTGTCTCTATTATATTATGACAGACCAGCTAGATCTACCGTCTCTATTATATTATGACAGACCAGCTAGATCTACTGTCTCTATTATATTATGACAGACCAGCTCAATATACTGTCTCTATTATATGATGACAGACCAGCAAGATCTAGTGTCTCTAATATTTTATAACAGACCAGCTAGATCTACTGTCTCTATTATATTGTGACAGACCAGCTAGATCTACTGTCTCTATTACATTATGACAGACCAGCAAGATTTACTGTCTCTATTATATTATGACAGACAAGCTAGATCTACTGTCTCTATTATATTCTGATAGACCACCTATATGTACTGTCTCTATTATATTATGACAGACCAGCTAGATCTACTGTCTCTATTATATTATGACAGACCAGCTAGATCTACTGTCTCTATTATATTATGACAGACCAGCTAGATCTACTGTCTCTATTATAATATGACAAACCAGCTAGATCTACTGTCTCTATTATATTATGACATACCAGATAGATCTACTGTCTCTATTATATTATGACAGACCAGCAAGATATACTGTCTCTATTATATTATGACAGACCAGCTAGATCTACCGTCTCTATTATATTATGACAGACCAGCTAGATCTACTGTCTCTATTATATTATGACAGACCAGCTAGATCTCCTGTCTCTATTATATTATGACAGACCAGCTAGATCTACTGTCTCTATTATATTATGACATACCAGCTAGATCTACTGCCTCTATTATAATATGACAGACCAGTTAGATCTACTGTCTCTATTATATTATGACAGACCAGCTAGATCTCCTGTCTCTATTATATTATGACAGACCAGCTAGATCTACTGTCTCTATTATATTATGACAGACCAGCTATATCTACCGTCTCTATTATATTATGACAGACCAGCTAGATCTCCTGTCTCTATTATATTATGACAGACCAGCTAGATCTACTGTCTCTATTATATCATGACATACCAGATAGATCTACTGTCTCTATTATATTATGACAGACCAGCAAGATATACTGTCTCTATTATATTATGACAGACCAGCTAGATCTACTGTCTCTATTATATTATGACAGACCAGCTAGATCTACTTTCTCTATTATATTATGACAGACCAGCTAGATCTCCTGTCTCTATTATATTATGACAGACCAGCTAGATCTACTGTCTCTATTATATTATGACAGACAAGCTAGATCTACTGTCTCTATTATATTCTGATAGACCACCTATATGTACTGTCTCTATTATATTATGACAGACCAGCTAGATCTACTGCCTCTATTATAATATGACAGACCAGTTAGATCTACTGTCTCTATTATATTATGACAGACCAGCTCAATATACTGTCTCTATTATATTATGACACACCAGCTAGATCTACTGTCTCTATTATATTATGACAGACCAGCAAGATATACTGTCTCTATTATATTATGACAGACCAGCTAGATCTCCTGTCTCTATTATATTATGACAGACCAGCTTGATCTACTGTCTCTATTATATTATGACAGACCAGCTAGATCTACTGTCTCTATTATATTATGACAGACCAGCTAGATCTACCGTCTCTATTATATTATGACAGACCAGCTAGATCTACTGTCTCTATTATATTATGACAGACCAGCTAGATCTCCTGTCTCTATTATATTATGACAGACCAGCTAGATCTACTGTCTCTATTATATTATGACAGACCAGCTAGATCTACTGCCTCTATTATAATATGACAGACCAGTTAGATCTACTGTCTCTATTATATTATGACAGACCAGCTAGATCTCCTGTCTCTATTATATTATGACAGACCAGCTAGATCTACTGTCATTATTATATTATGACATACCAGCTAGATCTCCTGTCTCTATTATATTATGACAGACCAGCTAGATCTACTGTCTCTATTATATTATGACAGACCAGCTAGATCTACCATCTCTATTATATTATGACAGACCAGCTAGATCTCCTGTCTCTATTATATTATGACAGACCAGCTAGATCTACTGTCTCTATTAAATTATGACATACCAGATAGATCTACTGTCTCTATTATATTATGACAGACCAGCTAGATCTACTGCCTCTATCATAATATGACAGACGAGTTAGATCTACTGTCTCTATTATATTATGACAGACCAGCTCAATATACAGTCTCTATTATATGATGACAGACCAGCAAGATCTAGTGTCTCTAATATTTTATAACAGACCAGCTAGATCTACTGTCTCTATTATATTGTGACAGACCAGCTAGATCTACTGTCTCTATTACATTATGACAGACCAGCAAGATTTACTGTCTCTATTATATTATGACAGACAAGCTAGATCTACTGTCTCTATTATATTCTGATAGACCACCTATATGTACTGTCTCTATTATATTATGACAGACCAGCTAGATCTACTGTCTCTATTATATTATGACAGACCAGCTAGATCTACTGTCTCTATTATATTATGACAGACCAGCTAGATCTACTGTCTCTATTATAATATGACAAACCAGCTAGATCTACTGTCTCTATTATATTATGACATACCAGATAGATCTACTGTCTCTATTATATTATGACAGACCAGCAAGATATACTGTCTCAATTATAGCATGACAGACCAGCTAGATCTACTGCCTCTATTATATTATGGCAGACCAGCTAGATCTACTGTCTCTAATATATTATGACAGACCAGCTAGATCTCCTGTCTCTATTATATTATGACAGACCAGCTAGATCTACTGTCTCTATTATATTGTGATATACCAGCTAGATCTACTGCCTCTATTATAATATGACAGACCAGTTCGATCTACTGTCTCTATTATATTATGACAGACCAGCTAGATCTCCTGTCTCTATTATATTATGACAGACCAGCTAGATCTACTGTCTCTATTATATTATGACAGACCAGCTAGATCTACTGTCTCTATTATATTATGACAGACCAGCTAGATCTCCTGTCTCTATTATATTATGACAGACCAGCTAGATCTACTGTCTCTATTATATTATGACATACCAGATAGATCTACTGTCTCTATTATATTATGACAGACCAGCAAGATATACTGTCTCTATTATATTATGACAGACCAGCTAGATCTACTGTCTCTATTATATTATGACAGACCAGCTAGATCTACTGTCTCTATTATATTATGACAGACCAGCTAGATATACTGTCTCTATTATATTATGACAGACCAGCTAGATCTACTGTCTCTATTATATTATGACAGACCAGCTAGATCTACTGTCTCTATTATATTATGACAGACCAGCTAGATCTCCTGTCTCTATTATATTATGACAGACCAGCTAGATCTACTGTCTCTATTATATTATGACAGACAAGCTAGATCTACTGTCTCTATTATATTCTGATAGACCACCTATATGTACTGTCTCTATTATATTATGACAGACCAGCTAGATCTACTGCCTCTATTATAATATGACAGACCAGTTAGATCTACTGTCTCTATTATATTATGACAGACCAGCTCAATATACTGTCTCTATTATATTATGACACACCAGCTAGATCTACTGTCTCTATTATATTATGACAGACCAGCAAGATATACTGTCTCTATTATATTATGACAGACCAGCTAGATCTCCTGTCTCTATTATATTATGACAGACCAGCTTGATCTACTGTCTCTATTATATTATGACAGACCAGCTAGATCTACTGTCTCTATTATATTATGACAGACCAGCTAGATCTACTGTCTCTATTATATTATGACAGACCAGCTAGATCTACTGTCTCTATTATATTATGACAGACCAGCTAGATCTCCTGTCTCTATTATATTATGACAGACCAGCTAGATCTACTGTCTCTATTATATTATGACAGACCAGCTAGATCTACTGCCTCTATTATAATATGACAGACCAGTTAGATCTACTGTCTCTATTATATTATGACAGACCAGCTAGATCTCCTGTCTCTATTATATTATGACAGACCAGCTAGATCTACTGTCATTATTATATTATGACATACCAGCTAGATCTCCTGTCTCTATTATATTATGACAGACCAGCTAGATCTACTGTCTCTATTATATTATGACAGACCAGCTAGATCTACCATCTCTATTATATTATGACAGACCAGCTAGATCTCCTGTCTCTATTATATTATGACAGACCAGCTAGATCTACTGTCTCTATTATATTATGACATACCAGATAGATCTACTGTCTCTATTATATTATGACAGACCAGCTAGATCTACTGCCTCTATCATAATATGACAGACCAGCTAGATCTACCATCTCTATTATATTATGACAGACCAGCTCAATATACAGTCTCTATTATATGATGACAGACCAGCAAGATCTAGTGTCTCTAATATTTTATAACAGACCAGCTAGATCTACTGTCTCTATTATATTGTGACAGACCAGCTAGATCTACTGTCTCTATTACATTATGACAGACCAGCAAGATTTACTGTCTCTATTATATTATGACAGACAAGCTAGATCTACTGTCTCTATTATATTCTGATAGACCACCTATATGTACTGTCTCTATTATATTATGACAGACCAGCTAGATCTACTGTCTCTATTATATTATGACAGACCAGCTAGATCTACTGTCTCTATTATATTATGACAGACCAGCTAGATCTAGCTAGATCTACTGTCTCTATTATATTATGACAGACCAGCTAGATCTACTGTCTCTATTATATTATGACAGACCAGCTAGATCTACTGTCTCTATTATATTATGACAGACCAGCAAGATATACTGTCTCTATTATATTATGACAGACCAGCTAGATCTACTGTCTCTATTATATTATGACAGACCAGCTAGATCTACTGTCTCTATTATATTATGACAGACCAGCTAGATCTACTGTCTCTATTATATTATGACAGACCAGCTAGATCTACTGTCTCTATTATATTATGACATACCAGCTAGATCTACTGTCTCTATTATATTATGACAGACCAGCTAGATCTACTGTCTCTATTATATTATGACAGACCAGCTAGATCTACTGTCTCTATTATATTATGACAGACCAGCTAGATGTACTGTCTCTATTATATTATGACAGACCAGCTAGATCTACCGTCTCTATTATATTATGACAGACCAGCTAGATCTCCTGTCTCTATTATATTATGACAGACCAGCTAGATCTACTGTCTCTATTATATCATGACATACCAGATAGATCTACTGTCTCTATTATATTATGACAGACCAGCAAGATCTACTGTCTCTATTATATTATGACAGACCAGCTAGATCTACTGTCTCTATTATATTATGACAGACCAGCTAGATCTACTGTCTCTATTATATTATGACAGACCAGCTAGATCTACTGTCTCTATTATATTATGACAGACCAGCTAGATCTACTGTCTCTATTATATTATGACAGACCAGCTAGATCTACCGTCTCTATTATATTATGACAGACCAGCTAGATCTCCTGTCTCTATTATATTATGACAGACCAGCTAGATCTACTGTCTCTATTATATCATGACATACCAGATAGATCTACTGTCTCTATTATATTATGACAGACCAGCAAGATATACTGTCTCTATTATATTATGACAGACCAGCTAGATCTACCGTCTCTATTATATTATGACAGACCAGCTAGATCTACTGTCTCTATTATATTATGACAGACCAGCTAGATCTCCTGTCTCTATTATATTATGACAGACCAGCTAGATCTACTGTCTCTATTATATTATGACAGACAAGCTAGATCTACTGTCTCTATTATATTCTGATAGACCACCTATATGTACTGTCTCTATTATATTATGACAGACCAGCTAGATCTACTGCCTCTATTATAATATGACAGACCAGTTAGATCTACTGTCTCTATTATATTATGACAGACCAGCTCAATATACTGTCTCTATTATATTATGACACACCAGCTAGATCTACTGTCTCTATTATATTATGACAGACCAGCAAGATATACTGTCTCTATTATATTATGACAGACCAGCTAGATCTCCTGTCTCTATTATATTATGACAGACCAGCTTGATCTACTGTCTCTATTATATTATGACAGACCAGCTAGATCTACTGTCTCTATTATATTATGACAGACCAGCTAGATCTACCGTCTCTATTATATTATGACAGACCAGCTAGATCTACTGTCTCTATTATATTATGACAGACCAGCTAGATCTCCTGTCTCTATTATATTATGACAGACCAGCTAGATCTACTGTCTCTATTATATTATGACAGACCAGCTAGATCTACTGCCTCTATTATAATATGACAGACCAGTTAGATCTACTGTCTCTATTATATTATGACAGACCAGCTAGATCTCCTGTCTCTATTATATTATGACAGACCAGCTAGATCTACTGTCATTATTATATTATGACATACCAGCTAGATCTCCTGTCTCTATTATATTATGACAGACCAGCTAGATCTACTGTCTCTATTATATTATGACAGACCAGCTAGATCTACCATCTCTATTATATTATGACAGACCAGCTAGATCTCCTGTCTCTATTATATTATGACAGACCAGCTAGATCTACTGTCTCTATTAAATTATGACATACCAGATAGATCTACTGTCTCTATTATATTATGACAGACCAGCTAGATCTACTGCCTCTATCATAATATGACAGACAGTTAGATCTACCATCTCTATTATATTATGACAGACCAGCTCAATATACAGTCTCTATTATATGATGACAGACCAGCAAGATCTAGTGTCTCTAATATTTTATAACAGACCAGCTAGATCTACTGTCTCTATTATATTGTGACAGACCAGCTAGATCTACTGTCTCTATTACATTATGACAGACCAGCAAGATTTACTGTCTCTATTATATTATGACAGACAAGCTAGATCTACTGTCTCTATTATATTCTGATAGACCTATTATATTATGACAGACCAGCTAGATCTACCGTCTCTATTAAATTATTCCAGACCAGCTAGATCTACTGTCTTTATTATATTATGACAGACCAGCTAGATCTCCTGTCTCTATTATATTATGACAGACCAGCTAGATCTACTGTCTCTATTATATTATGACATACCAGCTAGATCTACTGCCTCTATTATAATATGACAGACCAGTTAGATCTACTGTCTCTATTATATTATGACAGACCAGCTAGATCTCCTGTCTCTATTATATTATGACAGACCAGCTAGATCTACTGTCTCTATTATATTATGACAGACCAGCTATATCTACCGTCTCTATTATATTATGACAGACCAGCTAGATCTCCTGTCTCTATTATATTATGACAGACCAGCTAGATCTACTGTCTCTATTATATCATGACATACCAGATAGATCTACTGTCTCTATTATATTATGACAGACCAGCAAGATATACTGTCTCTATTATATTATGACAGACCAGCTAGATCTACTGTCTCTATTATATCTTGACATACCAGATAGATCTACTGTCTCTATTATATTATGACAGACCAGCTAGATATACTGTCTCTATTATATTATGACAGACCAGCTAGATCTACCGTCTCTATTATATTATGACAGACCAGCTAGATCTACTGTCTCTATTATATTATGACAGACCAGCTAGATCTCCTGTCTCTATTATATTATGACAGACCAGCAAGATTTACTGTCTCTATTATATTATGACAGACAAGCTAGATCTACTGTCTCTATTATATTCTGATAGACCACCTATATGTACTGTCTCTATTATATTATGACAGACCAGCTAGATCTACTGCCTCTATTATAATATGACAGACCAGTTAGATCTACTGTCTCTATTATATTATGACAGACCAGCTCAATATACTGTCTCTATTATATTATGACACACCAGCTAGATCTACTGTCTCTATTATATTATGACAGACCAGCAAGATATACTGTCTCCTGTCTATTATATTATGACAGACCAGCTAGATCTCCTGTCTCTATTATATTATGACAGACCAGCTAGATCTACTGTCTCTATTATATTATGACAGACCAGCTAGATCTACTGTCTCTATTATATTATGACAGACCAGCTAGATCTACTGTCTCTATTATATTATGACAGACCAGCTAGATCTACTGTCTCTATTATATTATGACAGACCAGCTAGATCTACTGTCTCTATTATATTATGACAGACCAGCTAGATCTACTGCCTCTATTATAATATGACAGACCAGTTAGATCTACTGTCTCTATTATATTATGACAGACCAGCTAGATCTCCTGTCTCTATTATATTATGACAGACCAGCTAGATCTACTGTAGATCTCCTATTATATTATGACAGACCAGCTAGATCTACTGTCTCTATTATATTATGACAGACCAGCTAGATCTACTGTCTCTATTATATTATGACAGACCAGCTAGATCTCCTGTCTCTATTATATTATGACAGACCAGCTAGATCTACTGTCTCTATTATATTATGACATACCAGATAGATCTACTGTCTCTATTATATTATGACAGACCAGCTAGATCTACTGCCTCTATCATAATATGACAGACCAGTTAGATCTACTGTCTCTATTATATTATGACAGACCAGCTAGATCTCCTGTCTCTATTATATTATGACAGACCAGCTAGATCTACTGTCTCTATTATATTATGACATACCAGATAGATCTACTGTCTCTATTATATTATGACAGACCAACAAGATATACTGTGTCTATTATATTATGACAGACCAGCTAGATCTACCGTCTCTATTATATTATGACAGACCAGCTAGATCTCCTGTCTCTATTATATTATGACAGACCAGCTAGATCTACTGTCTCTATTATATTATGACAGACCAGCTATATCTACTGTCTCTATTATATTATGACAGACCAGCTAGATCTCCTGTCTCTATTATATTATGACAGACCAGCTAGATCTACTGTCTCTATTATATCATGACATACCAGCTAGATCTACTGTCTCTATTATATTATGACAGACCAGCAAGATATACTGTCTCTATTATATTATGACAGACCAGCTAGATCTACCGTCTCTATTATATTATGACAGACCAGCTAGATCTCCTGTCTCTATTATATTATGACAGACCAGCTAGATCTACTGTCTCTATTATATTATGACATACCAGATAGATCTACTGTCTCTATTATATTATGACAGACCAACAAGATATACTGTGTCTATTATATTATGACAGACCAGCTAGATCTACCGTCTCTATTATATTGCTAGATCTACTGTCTCTATTATATTATGACAGACCAGCTAGATCTACTGTCTCTATTATATTATGACAGACCAGCTCAGATATACTGTCTCTATTATATTATGACAGACCAGCTAGATCTACTGTCTCTATTATATTATGACAGACCAGCTAGATCTACTGTCTCTATTATATTATGACAGACCAGCTAGATCTACTGTCTCTATTATATTATGACAGACCAGCTAGATCTACTGTCTCTATTATATTATGACAGACCAGCTAGATCTACTGTCTCTATTATATTATGACAGACCAGCTAGATCTACTGTCTCTATTATATTATGACAGACCAGCTAGATCTACTGTCTCTATTATATTATGACAGACCAGCTAGATCTACTGTCTCTATTATATTATGACAGACCAGCTAGATCTACTGTCTCTATTATATTATGACAGACCAGCTAGATCTACTGTCTCTATTATATTATGACAGACCAGCTAGATCTACTGTCTCTATTATATTATGACAGACCAGCTAGATCTACTGTCTCTATTATATTATGACAGACCAGCTAGATCTACTGTCTCTATTATATTATGACAGACCAGCTAGATCTACTGTCTCTATTATATTATGACAGACCAGCTAGATCTACTGTCTCTATTATATTATGACAGACCAGCTAGATCTACTGTCTCTATTATATTATGACAGACCAGCTAGATCTACTGTCTCTATTATATTATGACAGACCAGCTAGATCTCCTGTCTCTATTATATTATGACAGACCAGCTAGATCTACTGTCTCTATTATATTATGACAGACCAGCTAGATCTACTGTCTCTATTATATTATGACAGACCAGCTAGATCTACTGTCTCTATTATATTATGACAGACCAGCTAGATCTACTGTCTCTATTATATTATGACAGACCAGCTAGATCTACTGTCTCTATTATATTATGACAGACCAGCTAGATCTACTGTCTCTATTATATTATGACAGACCAGCTAGATCTACTGTCTCTATTATATTATGACAGACCAGCTAGATCTACTGTCTCTATTATATTCTGACAGACCAGCTAGATCTACTGTCTCTATTATAATATGACAGACCAGCTAGATCTACTGTCTCTATTATAATATGACAGACCAGCTAGATCTACTGTCTCTATTATATTATGACAGACCAGCTCAGATATACTGTCTCTATTATATTATGACAGACCAGCTAGATCTACTGTCTCTATTATATTATGACAGACCAGCTAGATCTACTGTCTCTATTATATTATGACAGACCAGCTAGATCTACTGTCTCTATTATATTATGACAGACCAGCTAGATCTACTGTCTCTATTATATTATGACAGACCAGCTAGATCTACTGTCTCTATTATATTATGACAGACCAGCTAGATCTACTGTCTCTATTATATTATGACAGACCAGCTAGATCTACTGTCTCTATTATATTATGACAGACCAGCTAGATCTACTGTCTCTATTATATTATGACAGACCAGCTAGATCTACTGTCTCTATTATATTATGACAGACCAGCTAGATCTACTGTCTCTATTATATTATGACAGACCAGCTAGATCTACTGTCTCTATTATATTATGACAGACCAGCTAGATCTACTGTCTCTATTATATTATGACAGACCAGCTAGATCTACTGTCTCTATTATATTATGACAGACCAGCTAGATCTACTGTCTCTATTATATTATGACAGACCAGCTAGATCTACTGTCTCTATTATATTATGACAGACCAGCTAGATCTACTGTCTCTATTATATTATGACAGACCAGCTAGATCTACTGTCTCTATTATATTATGACAGACCAGCTAGATCTACTGTCTCTATTATATTATGACAGACCAGCTAGATCTACTGTCTCTATTATATTATGACAGACCAGCTAGATCTACTGTCTCTATTATATTATGACAGACCAGCTAGATCTACTGTCTCTATTATATTATGACAGACCA
>NW_024608235.1:30000-54588 GCF_018296145.1 Oncorhynchus tshawytscha | reverse complement strand
AGATGGGGACTGAGCAGAGAGAGAGAGAGAGAGGGGGTAGATGGGGACTGGAGCAGAGAGAGAGAGAGAGGGGGTAGATGGGGACTGGAGCAGGAGAGAGAGAGAGAGGGGTAGATGGGGACTGGAGCAGGAGAGAGAGAGGGGGTAGATGGGGACTGAGAGAGAGAGAGAGAGGGGTAGATGGGGACTGGAGCAGGAGAGAGAGAGGGGGGTAGATGGGGTCTCTGCAGGAGAGAGAGAGAGGGGTAGATGGGGACTGGAGCAGGAGAGAGGAGATGGGGACTGGAGCAGGAGAGGGAGAGAGGGGTAGATGGGGACTGGAGCAGGGAGAGAGAGAGAGAGAGGGAGAGAGGGGACTGGGAGATGAGAGAGAGAGGGGGCAGATGGGGACTGGACAGGAGAGAGAGGGGGGGGGTAGATGGGGACTGGAGCAGGAGAGAGAGAGAGAGGGGGTAGATGGGGACTGAGCAGGAGAGAGAGGGGTAGATGGGGACTGAGAGAGAGAGAGAGGGGGTAGATGGGGTCTGGAGCAGGAGAGAGAGAGAGGGGGTAGATGGGGACTGAGCAGGAGAGAGAGGGGCAGATGGGGACTGGAGCAGGAGAGGGGGGGTAGATGGGGACTGGAGCAGAGAGAGAGAGAGAGAGAGAGGGGGGTAGATGGGGACTGGAGCAGGAGAGAGAGAGAGGGTAGATGGGGACTGGAGCAGGAGAGAGAGAGAGAGGGGGTAGATGGGGACTGGAGCAGGAGAGAGAGAGGGTAGATGGGAACTGGAGCAGGAGAGAGAGAGAGATGGGGGCTGGAAGAGGAGAGAGAGAGAGAGAGAGAGAGAGGGGTAGATGGGGACTGGAGCAGGAGAGAGAGAGAGAGAGAGGGGGTAGATGGGGACTGGAGCAGGAGAGAGAGAGAGAGGGGGTAGATGGGGTCTGGGGCAGAGAGAGAGAGGGAGGTGATGAGGTCTGGAGTCTGAGAGAGAGAGAGAGGGGGGGTAGATGAGGTCTGGAGCAGAGAGAGAGGAGGGGGATGGGGACTGATAGATGGGGACTGAGAGAGAGAGAGAGAGGGGTAGATGGAGACTGGAGCAGGAGAGAGAGAGAGAGGGGGGTAGATGGGGACTGGAGAGAGAGAGAGAGAGAGAGGGGGGGTAGATGGGGTCTGGAGCAGAGAGAGAGAGAGAGGGGGTAGATGAGGTCTGGAGCAGAGAGAGAGAGGGGGGTAGATGGGGACCGAGAAGAAGAGAGAGAGAGAGGGGTAGATGGGGACTGGTAGCAGAGAGAGAGAGAGAGAGCAGATGGGGACTGGAGCAGGAGAGAGGGGGGTAGATGGGGACTGGAGCAGAGAGAGAGAGAGAGAGAGAGAGAGAGGGTAGATGGGGACTGGAGCAGGAGAGAGAGAGGGGGGGGTAGATGGGGACTGGAGCAGAGAGAGAGAGAGAGGGGGTAGATGGGGACTGGAGAGAGAGAGAGAGGGGTAGATGGGGACTGGGAGCAGGAGAGAGAGAGGGGGCAGATGGGGACTGGAGCAGAGAGAGAGAGAGAGGGGGTAGATGGGGACTGGAGCAGGAGAGAGAGGGGGGGGGCAGATGGGGACTGGAGCAGGAGAGAGAGAGAGAGGGGGACTGTAGATGGGGACTGGAGCAGAGAGAGAGAGAGGGTATGTACATAGTCAGATGGGGACTGAGCAGAGAGAGAGAGAGGGGGTAGATGGGGACTGGAGCAGGAGAGAGAGGGGGTAGATGGGGACTGGAGCAGAGAGAGAGAGAGGGGGCAGATGGGGACCACAGAGAGAGAGGGGCAGATGGGGACCGATAGGAGAGAGAAGATGAGGAGAGATATAGAGATAGAGGGGTAGATGGGGACTGGAAAAGGAGAGAGAGAGGGGTAGATGGGGACTGGAGCAGGAGAGAGAGAGAGGGGGTAGATGGGGACTGGGACTGGAGCAGGAGAGAGGGGACTGGAGAGAGAGAGAGAGGGGTAGATGGGGACTGGAGCAGGAGAGAGAGAGAGGAGGAGGGTAGATGGGGACTGGAGCAGAGAGAGAGAGAGGGGGTAGATGGGGACTGGAGAAGAGAGAGAGAGAGGGGGCAGATGGGGACTGGAGCAGAGAGAGAGAGAGGGGGGGTAGATGGGGACTGGAGCAGGAGAGAGAGGGGGGTAGATGGGGACTGGAGCAGGAGAGAGAGAGGGGGTAGATGGGGACTGGCAGGAGAGAGAGAGAGAGGGGGGTAGATGGGGACTGGAGCAGAGAGAGAGAGGGGTAGATGGGGTCCTGAGCAGGAGAGAGAGAGAGGGGGTAGATGGGGACTGGAGCAGAGATGGAGATAGAGAGAGAGGGGTAATGGGGACTGGAGCAGGAGAGAGAGAGAGGGGTAGATGGGGACTGGGAAAGGAGAGAGAGAGAGAGGGGGTAGATGGGGACTGGAGCAGGAGAGAGGGGGAGACTAGATGGGGACTGGAGACAGTAGAGAGAGAGAGAGAGAGGGGGTAGATGGGGATATAGACCGAGGAGAGATAGAGAGAGAGGTAGATGGGGACTGGAGCAGGAGAGAGAGAGGGGGTAGATGGGGACTGGAGAGAGAGAGAGAGAGGGGGTAGATGGGGACTGGAGCAGAGAGAGAGAGGGGGGGTAGATGGGGACTGGAGCAGAGAGAGAGAGAGAGGGGTAGATGGGGACTGGAGCAGAGAGAGAGAGAGGGGGGTAGATGGGGACTGGAGCAGGAGAGGAGAGAGGGGGTGATGGGGGTAGATGAGGAGAGAGAGAGAGAGAGGGAAGATGGGGTCTGGAGCAGAGAGAGCAGAGAGAGAGAGAGGGTAGATGGGAACTGAGCAGAGAGAGAGGGGGGGGTAGATGGGGACTGGAGCAGAGAGAGAGAGAGAGAGGGGTAGATGGGGACTGGAGCAGGAGAGAGAGAGAGGGGGGCAGATGGGGACTGGAGCAGGAGAGAGAGAGAGAGAGAGGGGGTAGATGGGGACTGGAGCAGGAGAGAGAGAGGGGGGCAGATGGGGACTGGAGCAGAGAGAGAGAGAGAGGGGGGGTAGATGGGGACTGGAGCAGGAGAGAGAGAGAGAGAGGTAGATGGGGACTGGAGCAGAGAGAGAGAGAGGGTAGATGGGGACTGGAGCAGAGAGAGAGAGAGAGGGGGGGTAGATGGGGACTGAGCAGGAGAGAGAGAGAGGGGGTAGATGGGGACTGGAGCAGAGAGAGAGAGGCAGATGGGGACTGAGCAGAGAGAGAGAGAGAGGGGTAGATGGGGACTGGAGCAGGAGAGAGAGGGGGTAGATGGGGACTGGAGCAGGAGAGAGAGAGGGAGAGAGAGAGGGTAGTATGGGGACTGGAGCAGGAGAGAGAGGGGGTAGATGGGGACTGGAGCAGAGAGAGAGAGAGAGAGAGAGGGGATGGGGACTGAGCAGAGAAAGAGAGAGAATCAGATGAGCCCTTGGAGAGAGAGAGAGGAGGTAGATGGGGACTGAGAGGAGAGAGAGAGGGGGGGATGGGGACTAGAGAGGAGAGAGAGAGAGGGGGTAGATGGGGACTGGAGCAGGAGAGAGAGAGAGGGGGTAGATGGGGACTGGAGCAGGAGAGAGAGAGAGAGGGAGGGGAGGTAGATGGGGACTGGAGCAGGAGAGAGAGGGGGCAGATGGGGACTGGAGCAGGAGAGAGAGGGGGGTAGATGGGGACTGGAGCAGAGAGAGAGAGAGAGAGGGAGGGGGGGAGCAGGAGGGGACTGATGGGGACTGGAGCAGAGAGAGAGAGGGGGTAGATGGGGACTGGAGCAGGAGAGAGAGGGGGGGGTAGATGGGGACTGGAGCAGGAGAGAGAGAGAGGGGGTAGATGGGGACTGAGCAGGAGAGAGAGAGGGGGGTAGATGGGGTCTGAGCAGAGAGAGAGAGAGAGGGGGAGAGGGGGTAGATGGGGACTGGAGCAGAGAGAGAGAGAGAGAGAGAGGGGGTAGATGGGGTCTGGGCAGACTGAGAGAGAGAGGGGGGTAGATGAGGACTGAGAGAGAGAGAGAGAGAGGGGTAGATGGGGTCTGGAGGAGAGAGAGAGAGAGAGGGAGGGGGTAGATGGGGGACTCTGAGCAGAGAGAGAGAGGGGGTAGATGAGGTCTGGAGCAGAGAGAGAGAGAGAGGGGGTAGATGGGGACTGGAGCAGAGAGAGAGAGAGAGGGGGTAGATGGGGACTGGAGCAGGAGAGAGAGAGAGAGGGTAGATGGGGACTGGAGCAGAGAGAGAGAGAGGGGGTAGATGGGTCTGGAGCAGAGAGAGAGGTAGAGGGGGTAGATGGGACTATGGAGCAGGAGAGAGAGAGAGAGGGGGGTAGATGAGGTCTGAGCAGAGAGAGAGAGAGGTAGATGGACTGGAGGGAGAGAGAGAGAGAGAGGGGGTAGATGGGGACTGGAGCAGGAGAGAGAGAGAGAGAGAGGGGGTAGATGGGGACTGAACAGAGAGAGAGAGAGAGGAGAGATAGATGGAACTCTGCAGCAGAGAGAGAGAGGGGGGTAGATGGGGACTGGAGCAGAGAGAGAGAGAGAGAGGGGGTAGATGGGGACTGGAGCAGGAGAGAGAGAGGGGGTAGATGGGGACTGGAGCAGGAGAGAGAGAGAGAGGGGGGTAGATGGGGACTGGAGCAGGAGAGAGAGAGAGGGGGTAGATGGGGTCTGGAGCAGAGAGAGAGAGGGGGGTAGATGGGGTCTGGAGCAGGAGAGGAGAGAGAGAGAGAGGGTAGATGGGGACTGGGGCTAGAGCAGAGAGAGAGAGGGGTAGATGGGGACTGGAGCAGAGAGAGAGAGAGAGAGAGAGGGGGTAGATGGGGACTGGAGGAGGAGAGAGAGAGAGAGAGAGAGGGGGTAGATGGGGACTGGAGCAGGAGAGAGAGAGAGGGGGTAGATGGGGACTGGAGCAGAGAGAGAGAGAGAGGGGGGGTAGATGGGGACTGGAGCAGGAGAGAGAGAGAGGAGAGGGGTAGATGGGGACTGGAGCAGGAGAGAGAGAGAGAGAGGGGGTAGATGGGGTCTGGAGCAGAGAGAGAGAGAGGGGGGTAGATGGGGACTGGAGCAGAGAGAGGAGAGAGAGAGAGGGGGTAGATGGGGACTGGAGCAGGAGAGAGAGAGGGGGTAGATGGGGACTGGAGCAGGAGAGAGAGAGGGGGTAGATGGGGACTGAGCAGAGAGAGAGAGAGAGGGAGGGGGAGATGGGGACTGGAGCAGAGAGAGAGAGAGAGGGGGTAGATGGGGACTGGAGCAGAGAGAGAGAGAGGGGGTAGATGGGGTCTGGAGCAGGAGAGAGAGAGAGAGGGGTAGATGGGGACTGGGCAGGAGAGATGGGGAGATGGGGACTGGAGCAGGAGAGAGAGAGGGGTAGATGGGGACTGGAGGAGAGAGAGAGAGATGGGGTCTGGAGAGAGAGAGAGAGAGAGGGGGTAGATGGGGACTGAGCAGGAGAGAGAGAGAGAGAGAGAGGAGGCAGATGGGGACTGGAGCAGAGAGAGAGAGAGAGAGGGGGTAGATGGGGACTGGAGCAGGAGAGAGAGAGAGGGGGGGGTAGATGGGGACTGGAGCAGGAGAGAGAGAGAGGGGGGGGTAGATGGGGACTGGAGCAGGAGAGAGAGAGAGAGGGGGTAGATGGGGACTGGAGCAGGAGAGAGAGAGAGAGAGGGGTAGATGGGGTCTGGAGCAGAGAGAGAGAGAGGGGTAGATGGGGACTGGGGAGAGAGAGAGAGAGGGGGTAGATGGGGACTGGAGCAGAGAGAGAGAGAGAGGGGGGTAGATGGGGACTGCAGCAGAGAGAGAGGGGGTAGATGGGGACTGGAGCAGAGAGAGAGAGAGATAGATGGGGACTGGAGCAGGAGAGAGAGAGAGAGATGGGGTGACCGATACTGAGAGAGAGAGAGGGTAGATGGGGACTGGAGCAGAGAGAGAGAGAGAGGGGGCAGATGGGGACTGGAGCAGAGAGAGAGAGGGGGTAGATGGGGACTGGAGCAGAGAGAGAGAGAGAGAGGGGGTAGATGGGGACTGGAGAGAGAGAGAGAGAGGGGGTAGATGGGGACTGGAGCAGGAGAGGGGGGGTAGATGGGGACTGGAGCAGAGAGAGAGAGGAGGGGGTAGATGGGGACTGGAGCAGGAGAGAGAGAGAGAGGGGGTAGATGGGGACTGGAGCAGGAGAGAGAGAGAGAGAGGGGGTAGATGGGGACTGGAGCAGAGAGAGAGAGAGAGGGGGTAGATGGGACTGGAGCAGGAGAGAGAGAGAGAGGGGTAGATGGGGACTGGAGCAGAGAGAGAGAGAGAGGGGGTAGATGGGGACTGGAGCAGGAGAGAGAGAGAGGGGGTAGATGGGGACTGGAGCAGAGAGAGAGAGAGAGGGGGCAGATGGGGACTGGAGCAGAGAGAGAGAGGGGGTAGATGGGGACTGGAGCAGGAGAGAGAGAGAGAGAGGGGTAGATGGGGACTGGAGCAGGAGAGAGAGAGAGAGGGTAGATGGGAACTGCAGCAGAGAGAGAGAGAGGGGTAGATGGGGACTGAGCAGGGAGAGTAGATGGGGACTGGAGCAGGAGAGAGAGAGAGAGAGGGGGTAGATGGGGACTGGAGCAGGAGAGAGAGAGAGGGGGTAGATGGGGACTGGAGCAGAGAGAGAGAGGGGTAGATGGGGACTGGAGCAGAGAGAGAGAGAGAGAGAGAGAGGGGGTAGATGGGGACTGGAGCAGAGAGAGAGAGAGGGGGGTAGATGGGGACTGGAGCAGAGAGAGAGAGAGGGGGGTAGATGGGGACTGGAGCAGGAGAGAGAGAGGGGGTAGATGGGGACTGGAGCAGGAGAGAGAGAGAGAGAGGGGTAGATGGGGACTGGAGCAGGAGAGAGAGAGAGGGGGGTAGATGGGGTCTGGAGCAGAGAGAGAGAGAGATGGGGACTGGAGCAGGAGAGAGAGAGAGAGAGGGGGTAGATGGGGACTGGAGAGAGAGAGAGAGAGGGGGTAGATGGGGACTGAGCAGAGAGAGAGAGAGGGGGTAGATGGGGACTGGAGCAGGAGAGAGAGAGAGATGGGTAGACTGGGACTGCAGCAGAGAGAGAGAGGGGGGTAGATGGGGACTGGAGCAGAGAGAGAGAGAGGGGGGTAGATGGGGACTGAGCAGGAGAGAGAGAGAGGGGGGTAGATGGGGTCTGAGCAGGAGAGAGAGAGGTAGATGGGGACTGAGCAGGAGAGAGAGAGAGAGGGGTAGATGGGGTCTGCAGCAGAGAGAGAGAGGGGGTAGATGGGGACTGGAGCAGAGAGAGAGAGAGAGGGGTAGATGGGGACTGGAGCAGGAGAGAGAGAGGGGCAGATGGGGACTGGAGCAGAGAGAGAGAGAGGAGGGGGGTAGATGGGGACTGGAGCAGGAGAGAGAGAGAGGGGGTAGATGGGGTCTGAGCAGAGAGAGAGAGGGGGTAGATGGGGACTGGAGCAGGAGAGAGAGAGAGAGGGGTAGATGGGGACTGGAGCAGAGAGAGAGAGAGGGGTAGATGGGGTCTGGAGCAGAGAGAGAGAGAGAGGGGGTAGATGGGGTCTGGAGCAGGAGAGAGAGAGAGAGGGGTAGATGGGGACTGGAGCAGAGAGAGAGAGAGAGAGGGGTAGATGGGGACTGGAGCAGAGAGAGAGAGAGAGGGGTAGATGGGGACTGGAGCAGAGAGAGAGAGGGGGGCAGATGGGGACTGGAGAGAGAGAGAGGGAGAGAGATGGGGACTGATAGAGAGAGAGAGAGAGGGGGTAGATGGGGACTGGAGAGAGAGAGAGAGAGAGAGAGATGGGGTAGATGGGGACTGGAGCAGGAGAGAGAGAGAGAGAGAGATGGGGACTGGCAGCAGAGAGAGAGAGAGGAAGATGGGGACTGGAGCAGAGAGAGAGAGAGAGAGAGGGGGTAGATGGGGACTGAGCAGAGAGAGAGAGAGGGGGTAGATGGGGACTGGAGCAGAGAGAGAGAGAGAGGGGGTAGATGGGGACTGGAGCAGGAGAGAGAGAGGGGGGTAGATGGGGACTGGAGCAGGAGAGAGAGAGAGAGAGAGAGGGTAGATGGGGACTGGAGCAGAGAGAGAGAGAGGGGTAGATGGGGACTGGAGCAGAGAGAGAGAGAGGGGGTAGATGGGGTCTGGAGCAGGAGAGAGAGAGGGGGGGCAGATGGGGACTGGAGCAGAGAGAGAGAGAGAGAGAGAGGGGGGTAGATGGGGACTGGGACAGGAGAGAGAGAGAGAGGGGGGTAGATGGGGACTGGAGCAGGAGAGAGAGAGAGAGAGATGGGGACTGGAGCAGGAGGGTAGATGGGGACTGGAGCAGAGAGAGAGAGGGGGGTAGATGGGGACTGAGCAGAGAGAGAGAGAGGGGGGCAGATGGGGACTGGAGCAGAGAGAGAGAGAGGGGAGAGATGGGGACTGAGCAGAGAGAGAGAGAGGAGGGGTAGATGGGGACTGGAGCAGGAGAGAGAGAGAGAGAGGGTAGATGGGGACTGGAGCAGAGAGAGAGAGAGGGGGGGGGGTAGATGGGGACTGGAGCAGGAGAGAGAGAGAGGGTAGATGGGGACTGGAGCAGAGAGAGAGAGAGGGGGGGTAGATGGGGACTGAGCAGGAGAGAGAGAGAGAGGGGTAGATGGGGACTGGAGCAGGAGAGGGGGTAGATGGGGACTGGAGCAGAGAGAGAGAGAGAGGGGGTAGATGGGGACTGGAGCAGGAGAGAGAGAGAGAGGGGGGGTAGATGGGGACTGGAGCAGGAGAGAGAGAGGGGGGATAGATGGGGACTGAGCAGGAGAGAGAGAGGGGGGTAGATGGGGACTGGAGCAGGAGAGAGAGAGAGGGGAGAGATGGGGACTGGAGCAGGAGAGAGAGAGGGGGGTAGATGGGGACTGGAGCAGAGAGAGAGAGAGGGGGTAGATGGGGACTGGAGCAGGAGAGAGAGGGGGTAGATGGGGACTGGAGCAGAGAGAGAGAGAGAGGGGCAGATGGGGACTGGAGAGGAGAGAGAGAGAGGGGGTAGATGGGGACTGGAGCTGGAGCAGAGAGAGAGAGGGGGATGAGAGGGAGAGAGAGGGGGGTAGATGGGGACTGAGCAGAGAGAGAGAGGGGGTAGATGGGGACTGGAGCAGAGAGAGAGAGAGAGGGGTAGATGGGGACTGGAGCAGAGAGAGAGAGAGGGGTGAGATGGGGACTGGAGCAGGAGAGAGAGAGAGAGGGGGTAGATGGGGACTGAGAGAGAGGAGAGGGGGTAGATGGGGACTGAGCAGAGAGAGAGAGAGAGGGGGTAGATGGGGACTGGAGCAGAGAGAGAGAGAGGGGGGGTAGATGGGGACTGGAGCAGAGAGAGAGAGAGAGGGGGGGTAGATGGGGACTGGAGCAGAGAGAGAGAGAGGGGGTAGATGGGGACTGGAGCAGAGAGAGAGAGAGAGGGGGTAGATGGGGACTGGAGCAGAGAGAGAGAGAGGTAGATGGGGACTGGAGCAGAGAGAGAGAGAGAGGGGTAGATGGGGACTGGAGCAGGAGAGAGAGAGAGGGGGGGGTAGATGGGGACTGGAGCAGGAGAGAGAGAGAGGGGTAGATGGGGACTGGAGCAGAGAGAGAGAGAGGGGGTAGATGGGGACTGGAGCAGGAGAGAGAGAGAGAGAGGGGGTAGATGGGGACTGGAGCAGAGAGAGAGAGAGGGGTAGATGGGGACTGGAGCAGGAGAGAGAGAGAGGGGGGGTAGATGGGGACTCTGAGAGAGAGAGAGAGGGGGTAGATGGGGACTGGAGCAGAGAGAGAGAGAGGGGGTAGATGGGAACTGCAGCAGAGAGAGAGAGAGGGGGGTAGATGGGGACTGGAGAGAGAGAGAGAGAGGGGTAGATGGGGACTGGAGCAGGAGAGAGAGAGGATGGGTAGACTGGAGCAGGAGAGAGAGAGAGGGGGGGTAGATGGGGACTGGAGCAGGAGAGAGAGAGAGAGAGGGTAGATGGGGACTGGAGCAGAGAGAGAGAGAGAGGGGGTAGATGGGGACTGAGCAGAGAGAGAGAGAGAGAGGGGGTAGATGGGGACTGGACAGAGAGAGAGAGAGAGGGGGTAGATGGGGACTGGAGCAGAGAGAGAGGGGGTAGATGGGGTCTGGAGCAGGAGAGAGAGAGAGGGGGGTAGATGGGGACTGGAGCAGCAGGAGAGAGAGAGGGGGGGTAGATGGGGACTGAGCAGAGAGAGAGAGAGGGGGTAGATGGGGTCTGGAGCAGGAGAGAGAGAGGGGGGGTAGATGGGGACTGAGCAGAGAGAAAGAGAGAGAGAGGGGGGTAGATGGGGACTGGAGCAGGAGAGAGAGAGAGCAGGAGGGTAGATGGGGACTGGAGCAGGAGAGAGAGAGAGAGAGAGGGTAGATGATGGGGACTGGAGCAGGAGAGAGAGAGAGGGGGTAGATGGGGACTGGAGCAGAGAGAGAGAGAGGGGGGGTAGATGGGGACTGGAGCAGGAGAGAGAGAGAGGGGGTAGATGGGGACTGGAGCAGGAGAGAGAGAGAGAGAGAGGGAGTAGATGGGGACTGGAGCAGGAGAGAGAGAGAGGGGGTAGATGGGGACTGGAGCAGGAGAGAGAGAGGGGGGGGGTAGATGGGGACTGGAGCAGGAGAGAGAGAGAGAGAGGGGGTAGATGAGGACTGGAGCAGAGAGAGAGAGGGGTAGATGGGGACTGGAGCAGAGAGAGAGAGAGAGGGGTAGATGGGGACTGGAGCAGGAGAGAGAGAGAGAGGGGGGGTAGATGGGGACTGGAGCAGGAGAGAGAGAGAGGGGTAGATGGGGTCTGGAGCAGAGAGAGAGAGGGGGGTAGATGGGGACTGGAGCAGAGAGAGAGAGAGGGGTAGATGGGGACTGGAGCAGGAGAGAGAGGGGGGTAGATGGGGACTGGAGCAGAGAGAGAGAGGGGGTAGATGGGGACTGGAGCAGAGAGAGAGAGAGAGAGGGGTAGATGGGGACTGGAGCAGAGAGAGAGAGAGGGGGTAGATGGGGTCTGGAGCAGAGAGAGAGAGAGAGAGGGTAGATGGGACTGGAGCAGAGAGAGAGAGAGGGGGTAGATGGGGACTGGAGCAGAGAGAGAGAGGGGGGGTAGATGGGGACTGGAGCAGGAGAGAGAGAGAGGGGGGTAGATGGGGACTGGAGCAGAGAGAGAGAGAGGGGTAGATGGGGACTGGAGCAGGAGAGAGAGAGGGGGGGGTAGATGGGGACTGGAGCAGGAGAGAGAGAGAGGGGGGTAGATGGGGACTGGAGCAGGAGAGAGAGGGGTAGATGGGGACTGGAGCAGGAGAGAGAGAGAGGGGGGTAGATGGGGACTGGAGCAGAGAGAGAGAGAGAGGTAGGGTAGATGGGGACTGGAGCAGAGAGAGAGAGAGAGGGGGTAGATGGGGACTGGAGCAGGAGAGAGAGAGGGGGTAGATGGGGACTGGAGCAGGAGAGAGAGAGGGGGGTAGATGGGGACTGGAGCAGAGAGAGAGAGGAGATGGGGTAGATGGGGACTGAGAGAGAGAGAGAGAGGGGGGTAGATGGGGACTGGAGCAGAGAGAGAGAGAGGGGGTAGATGGGGACTGGAGCAGAGAGAGAGAGAGGGAGGGGGGTAGATGGGGACTGGAGCAGGAGAGAGAGAGAGGTAGATGGGGACTGGAGCAGGAGAGAGAGAGAGAGGGAGGGGGCATGGGGACTGGAGCAGGAGAGAGAGAGAGGGGTAGATGGGGACTGAGCAGGAGAGAGAGAGAGGGGGTAGATGGGGACTGGAGCAGGAGAGAGAGAGGGGGTAGATGGGGACTGGAGCAGAGAGAGGAGAGAGGGGGTAGATGGGGTCTGGAGCAGGAGAGAGAGAGAGAGAGAGAGGGGGGGGTAGATGAGGTCTGGAGCAGGAGAGAGAGAGAGAGGGGGGTAGATGAGGTCTGGAGCAGAGAGAGAGAGAGGGGGGTAGATGAGGTCTGGAGCAGAGAGAGAGAGAGAGGGTAGATGGGGACTGGAGCATGGAGAGAGAGAGAGGGGGTAGATGGGGAGAGAGAGAGAGAGAGGGGGTAGATGAGGACTGGAGCAGAGAGAGAGAGAGGGGGGTAGATGGGGACTGGAGCAGGAGAGAGAGAGGGGGGGGTAGATGGGGACTGGAGCAGGAGAGAGAGAGAGAGGAGAGGGGTAGATGGGGACTGGAGCAGGAGAGAGAGAGAGAGAGAGAGGTAGATGGGGACTGGAGCAGAGAGAGAGAGAGGGGGTAGATGGGGACTGGAGCAGGAGAGAGAGAGAGAGGGGGTAGATGGGGACTGGAGCAGGAGAGAGAGAGGGGTAGATGGGGACTGGAGCAGGAGAGAGAGAGAGGGGGTAGATGGGGACTGGAGCAGGAGAGAGAGAGAGGGGGGTAGATGGGGTCTGAGCAGAGAGAGAGAGAGAGGGGTAGATGGGTCTGAGCAGGAGAGAGAGAGAGGGGGTAGATGGGGACTGGAGCAGAGAGAGAGAGAGAGGGGGGTAGATGGGGACTGGAGCAGAGAGAGAGAGAGAGAGGGGGGGGTAGATGGGGACTGGAGCAGAGAGAGAGAGAGAGGGTAGATGGGGTCTGAGCAGGAGAGAGAGAGAGAGAGAGAGGGGGTAGATGGGGACTGGAGCAGAGAGAGAGAGAGGGGGTAGATGGGGTCTGGAGCAGAGAGAGAGAGAGGGGGTAGATGAGGACTGGAGCAGAGAGAGAGAGAGGGGGTAGATGGGGACTGGAGCAGGAGAGAGAGAGAGAGGGGGTAGATGGGGACTGGAGCAGAGAGAGAGAGAGAGAGAGGGGGCAGATGGGGTCTGGAGCAGAGAGAGAGAGAGAGGGAGAGATGGGTAGATGGGAACTGGAGCAGAGAGAGAGAGGGGGTAGATGGGGACTGGAGAGAGAGAGAGAGAGAGGTAGATGGGAGGAGCAGAGAGAGAGAGGGGTAGATGGGGACTGGAGCAGGAGAGAGAGAGGGGGGGTAGATGGGGACTGGAGCAGAGAGAGAGAGAGAGGGGGGGGGGTAGATGGGGACTGGAGCAGGAGAGAGAGAGAGGGGGTAGATGGGGACTGGAGCAGGAGAGAGAGGTAGATGGGGACTGGAGCAGGAGAGAGAGAGAGAGGGGGTAGATGGGGACTGGAGCAGAGAGAGAGAGGGGGTAGATGGGGACTCTGAGCAGGAGAGAGGGGGGTAGATGGGGACTGGAGCAGGAGAGAGAGAGAGAGAGATGGGGACTGGGGTAGATGGGGACTGGAGCAGGAGAGAGAGAGAGAGGGGGGTAGATGGGGTCTGGAGCAGGAGAGAGAGAGGGGGTAGATGGGGACTGGAGCAGGAGAGAGAGAGAGAGAGGGGTAGATGGGGACTGGAGCAGGAGAGAGAGAGAGGGGGTAGATGGGGACTGGAGCAGAGAGAGAGAGGGGTAGATGGGGTCTGGAGCAGGAGAGAGAGAGAGAGAGGGGGTAGATGGGGACTGGAGCAGAGAGAGAGAGAGGGGGGGGTAGATGGGGACTGGAGCAGGAGAGAGAGAGAGAGGGGGTAGATGGGGACTGGAGCAGGAGAGAGAGAGGGGTGAGGGGTCTGGAGCAGAGAGAGAGAGAGAGGGTAGAGATGGGTCTGGAGCAGAGAGAGAGAGAGGGGGTAGATGGGGTCTGGAGCAGGAGAGAGAGAGAGGGGGGAGATGGGGTCTGGAGCAGAGAGAGAGAGAGAGGGGGGGGTAGATGAGGTCTGGAGCAGAGAGAGAGAGAGAGGGGGTAGATGAGGTCTGGAGCAGAGAGAGAGAGAGGTAGATGGGGATGGAGCAGGAGAGAGGAGAGATGGAGGAGAGAGAGAGAGAGAGAGAGAGGGGGTAGATGAGGTCTGGAGCAGAGAGAGGGTAGATGGGGTCTGGAGCAGAGAGAGAGGGGGTAGATGGGGGTGCAGTGAGAGAGAGAGAGAGAGAGGGGGGTAGATGAGGTCTGGAGCAGAGAGAGAGAGAGAGGTAGATGGGGTCTGGAGCAGAGAGAGAGAGAGGGGGTAGATGAGGTCTGGAGCAGAGAGAGAGAGAGGGGGGTAGATGAGGTCTGGAGCAGAGAGAGAGAGAGGGTAGATGGGGTCTGGAGCAGAGAGAGAGAGAGAGAGAGGAGGGGTAGATGAGGTCTGGAGCAGAGATAGCGAGAGAGAGAGAGGGGGTAGATGGGGACTGGAGCAGGAGAGAGAGAGAGGTAGATGGGGACTGGAGCAGGACAGAGAGAGAGGGGGTAGATGGGGACTGGAGCAGGAGAGAGAGAGAGAGAGGGGGTAGATGGGGACTGGAGCAGAGAGAGAGAGAGAAGAGGGGTAGATGGGGTCTGGAGCAGAGAGAGAGAGAGGTAGATGGGGTCTGGGCAGAGAGAGGCGAGGGGTAGTTGGGGTCTGGAGCAGAGAGAGAGAGAGAGAGAGAGAGGCAGATGGGGTCTGGAGCAGAGAGAGAGAGAGGGGGTAGATGGGGTCTGGATCAGAGAGAGAGAGAGAGAGAGAGGGGGGTAGATGGGGTCTGGAGCAGAGAGAGAGAGATAGAGAGAGGGTAGATGGGGTCTGGAGCAGAGAGAGAGAGAGGGGGTAGATGGGGTCTGGAGCAGAGAGAGAGAGAGGGGGGGGTAGATGGGGACTGGAGCAGGAGAGAGAGAGAGAGAGAGAGAGAGAGATGGGGACTAGATGGGGACTGCAGCAGGAGAGAGAGGGGGGTAGATGGGGTCTGTGGGGACTGGAGCAGGAGAGAGAGAGGGGGTAGATGGGGTCTGTGGGGAACTGCAGCAGGAGAGAGGGGGCAGATGGGGTCTGTGGGGGACTGCAGCAGGAGAGAGGGGGTAGATGGGGTCTGTGGGGGACTGGAGCAGGAGAGAGGGGGCAGATGGGGTCTGTGGGGGGACTGCAGCAGGAGAGAGAGAGGGTAGATGGGGTCTGTGGGGGACTCTGCAGGAGGAGAGGAGTAGATGGGGTCTGTGGGGGACTCTGCAGGAGGAGAGAGAGAGGGGTAGATGGGGTCTGCAGCAGGAGAGAGAGAGAGGGGTAGATGGGGACTGGAGCAGAGAGAGGGGGGGTAGATGGGGTCTGTGGGGACTCTGCAGGAGGAGAGAGAGAGGGGGTAGATGGGGTCTGGAGCAGGAGAGAGAGAGGGGTAGATGGGGACTGTGGGGGAACTCTGCAGCAGGAGAGATAGAGGGGGTAGATGAGGTCTGGGCAGAGAGAGAGAGAGGGTAGATGGGGTCTGGAGCAGAGAGAGAGAGAGAGAGAGGTAGATGAGGTCTGGAGCAGAGATAGCGAGAGAGAGAGAGGGGGGTAGATGGGGACTGGAGCAGGAGAGAGAGAGAGGGGGTAGATGGGGACTGGAGCAGGACAGAGAGAGGGGGTAGATGGGGTCTGCAGCAGAGAGAGAGAGAGAGGGTAGATGGGGACTGGAGCAGAGAGAGAGAGAGAGAGAGAGAGGGGGGGTAGATGGGGTCTGGAGCAGAGAGAGAGAGAGAGAGAGGGTAGATGGGGTCTGGAGCAGAGAGAGAGCGAGGGGGTAGATGGGGTCTGGAGCAGAGAGAGAGAGAGAGGTAGATAGGGGGTCTGGAGCAGAGAGAGAGAGAGAGGGGGTAGATGGGGTCTGGAGCAGAGAGAGAGAGAGAGAGAGGGGGTAGATGGGGTCTGAAGTAGAGAGAGAGAGAGAGAGGGGGTAGATGGGGACTGGAGCAGGAGAGAGAGAGAGAGATGGGGGGTAGATGGGGTCTGGAGCAGAGAGAGAGAGAGAGAGAGAGGGGGTAGATGGGGTCTGGAGTAGAGAGAGAGAGAGAGAGGGGGTAGATGGGGACTGGAGCAGGAGAGAGAGAGAGAGAGAGAGAGATGGGGACTGTGGGGGACTGCAGCAGGAGAGAGAGGGGGTAGATGGGGTCTGTGGGGACTGGAGCAGGAGAGAGAGAGGGGGTAGATGGGGTCTGTGGGGAACTGCAGCAGGAGAGAGGGGGTAGATGGGGTCTGTGGGGGACTGCAGCAGGAGAGAGGGGGTAGATGGGGTCTGTGGGGGGACTGGAGCAGGAGAGAGGGGGTAGATGGGGTCTGTGGGGGACTGCAGCAGGAGAGAGAGGGGGTAGATGGGGTCTGTGGGGACTCTGCAGGAGGAGAGAGAGGGGGGTAGATGGGGTCTGTGGGGACTCTGCAGGAGGAGAGAGAGAGGGGTAGATGGGGTCTGTGGGGACTCTGCAGGAGGAGAGAGAGGGGGGTAGATGGGGTCTGCAGCAGGAGAGAGAGAGGGGTAGATGGGGACTGGAGCAGAGAGAGGGGGGGTAGATGGGGTCTGTGGGGACTCTGCAGGAGGAGAGAGAGGGGGTAGATGGGGTCTGCAGCAGGAGAGAGAGAGGGGGTAGATGGGGACTGTGGGGACTCTGCAGCAGGAGAGATAGAGGGGGCAGATGGGGTCTGTGGGGGACTGAAGCAGGAGAGAGGGGGTAGATGGGGTCTGTGGGGACTGGAGCAGGAGAGAGAGGGGGTAGATGGGGTCTGTGGGGGACTCTGCAGGAGGAGAGAGAGAGGGGAGATGGGTCTGCAGCAGGAGAGAGAGAGGGGGTAGATGGGGACTGGAGCAGAGAGAGAGGGGTAGATGGGGACTGTGGGGGGAACTCTGCAGCAGAGACAGAGGGGGTAGATGGGGTCTGTGGGGGACTGCAGCAGGAGAGAGAGGGGGTAAATGGGGTCTGTGGTGGACTGCAGCAGGAGAGAGAGGGGTAAATGGGGTCTGTGGGGCATTCTGCAGGAAGAGAGAGAGGGGTAGATGGGGTCTTTGGGGGAACTCTGTAGCAGGAGAGAGGGGGTAGATCGGGTCTGTGGGGGGACTCTGCAGGAGGAGAGAGAGGGGGGTAGATGGGGACTGGAGCAGAGAGAGGGGGGGTAGATGGGGTCTGTGGGGATTCTGCAGGAAGAGAGAGAGGGGGTAGATGGGGACTGGAGCAGAGAGAGGGGGGTAGATGGGGTCTGTGGGGACTCTGCAGCAGAGAGAGAGGGGGGTAGATGGGGTCTGTGGGGAACTGCAGCAGGAGAGAGGGGTAGATGGGGGTCTGTGGGGACTCTGCAACAGAGAGAGAGAGGGGGTAGATGGGGTCTGTGGGGAACTGCAGCAGGAGAGAGGGGGTAAATGGGGTCTGTGGGGGACTGGAGCAGGAGAGAAGGGGGTAGATGGGGTCTGTGGGGGACTGAAGCAGGAGAGAGGGGGGGTAGATGGGGTCTGTGGGGGACTGCAGCAGGAGAGAGAGGGGTAGATGGTGTCTGTGGGGGACTCTGCAAGAGGAGAGAGAGAGGGGGTAGATGGGGTCTGTGGGGGACTGCAGCAGAGAGAGAGGGGGTAGATGGGGTCTGGAGCAGAGAGAGAGGGGGTAGATGGGGTCTGTGGGGGACTCTGCAGGAGGAGAGAGAGGGGGGGTAGATGGGGACTGGAGCAGAGAGAGAGGGTAGATGGGGTCTGTGGGGACTCTGTAGGAGGAGAGAGAGAGGGGGTAGATGGGGTCTGCAGCAGGAGAGAGAGAGGGGGTAGATGGGGACTGCAGCAGGAGAGAGGGGGTAGATGGGGACTGCAGCAGGAGAGAGAGAGGGGGTAGATGGGGACTGCAGCAGAGAGAGAGGGGTAGATGGGGTCTGCAGCAGGAGAGAGAGAGGGGGTAGATGGGGTCTGTAGCAGAGAGAGAGGGGGGCAGATGGGGTCTGCAGCAGAGAGAGAGGGGGTAGATGGGGTCTGCAGCAGAGAGAGAGGGGGTAGATGGGGTCTGTAGCAGAGAGAGAGGGGGTAGATGGGGTCTGCAGCAGAGAGAGGGGGGAGATGGGGTCTGCAGCAGAGAGAGAGGGGGTAGATGGGGTCTGCAGCAGAGAGAGAGAGAGGGGGTAGATGGGGTGTACTGTCGTTCTGATACACAGAACAATGAGAACATCTGAAATGCTCTGAAACACCTCCGTAACAGAATAGTATTATACCTTCAACACTTAACTATTAAAAACTGTTTATCAATTAGATTGCTGCCACACAGACCAACGGCGTTACTTTAACTCAACGTAAACACCCGGACATTTAGGCAACGAGGATAAGGATGAGCCATTCAGAAGCTGCCGTACCTTGTATCGCTGCCTCTGCGTCAGTCCTGCCGTTACCTTGGTTACCGTTGTCTACTTCCTGGGTCAGTGAGTCTGATTGGAGGGTAATGATGACGGAGAGGCAGGAGTTTAGTCATTAATTATCAACCTAATTACTAGTAAATGAGAAGTAAAAGGGCAATGCATTCATTTTCATAAAGGAACACAACGGAAAACTGCACCATGAAGTCAAAATTAAGAATAAAGAGTCAAATGTAAATTAAATTAAATGTAAAAACTTTTATTTTTTACCTTTATTTAACTAGGCAAGTCAGTTAAGAACAAATTCTTATTTTCAATGACGGCCTAGGAACAGTGGGTTAACTGCCTATTCAGGGGCAGAACGACAGATTTGTACCTTGTCAGCTTGGGGGTTTGAACTAGGCAACCTTCCGGTTACTAGTCCAACGCTCTAACCACTAGGCTACCCCCCGCCGCCTCTACACTCTAACCACTAGGCTCCCCTGCCGCCTCTACACTCTAACCACTAGGCTCCCCTGCCGCCTCTACACTCTAACCACTAGGCTACCCTGCCGCCTCTACACTCTAACCACTAGGTTACCCCCGCCGCCTCTACACTCTAACCACTAGGCTCCCCTGCCGCCTCTACACTCTAACCACTAGGCTACCCTGCCGCCTCTACACTCTAACCACTAGGTTACCCCCGCCACCTCTACACTCTAACCACTAGGCTCCCCTGCCGCCTCTACACTCTAACCACTAGGCTCCCCTGTAATGGCTACGCCTGGACACTCTAACCACTAGGCTCCCCTGCCGCCTCTACACTCTAACCACTGCAGGCTACCCTGCCGCCTCTACACTCTCAACCACTAGGCTCCCCTGCCGCCTCTACACTCTAACCACTAGGCTCCCCTGCCGCCTCTACACTCTAACCACTGTGAGGCTCTACCCCTGCCGCCTCTACACTCTAACCACTAGGCTACCCTGCCGCCTCTACACTCTAACCACTAGGCTCCCCCTGCCGCCTCTACACTCTAACCACTAGGCTCCCCTGCCGCCTCTACACTCTAACCACTAGGCTACCCCTGCCGCCTCTACACTCTAACCACTAGGCTACCCCTGCCGCCTCTACACTCTAACCACTAGGCTACCCTGTAATGTAGCCTGGAGACTTACCACAGAGGGCTCTGTCTGACGCTCCAGTCTGCTGCAGAGTCTGCTCAGCATGGTCTCTCAGTTTACACTCAAACTGCAGAGCCTCCTGAAGTTTCCTCTTACTCTTCTTCTCTTTCTTCAGGCGCTTCTGGATCAGCACTGAAATACACACAACAGTTGAGAATTGTGAGGAATTGCAGTGCTTGTTTTCAGGGCTCACTAGAAACAGAGATGAGTAGTATGGTGTGTCGGTGGGTTGTGGGTAATGTAGTGTAGTGTATATGCAGTGTGTTGTGGGTAATGTAGTGTTAACCGACCTCTGTTTTTCTGCTCCATGGTGAGCTGTCTCTCCAGTGTCTCTCTTAGCTCCCTCTCTCTGAACAGTTCACTGTGGGTAATGTAGTGTAGTGTGGTGTGCAGTGTGTTGTGGGTAATGTAGTGTAGTGTGCAGTGTGTTGTGGGTAATGTAGTGTTAACCGACCTCTGTTTTTCTGCTCCATGTTGAGCTGTCTCTCCAGTGTCTCTCTTAGCTCCCTCTCTCTGAACAGTTCACTGTGGGTAATGAAGTGTAGTGTGGTGTGCAGTGTGTTGTGGGTAATGTAGTGTAGTGTGCAGTGTGTTGTGGGTAATGTAGTGTTAACCGACCTCTGTTTTTCTGCTCCATGGTGAGCTGTCTCTCCAGTGTCTCTCTTAGCTCCCTCTCTCTGAACAGTTCACTGTGGGTAATGTAGTGTAGTGTGGTGTGCAGTGTGTTGTGGGTAATGTAGTGTAGTGTGCAGTGTGTTGTGGGTAATGTAATGTAGTGTAGTGTAGTGTGCAGTGTGTTGTGGGTAATGTAGTGTTAACCGACCTCTGTTTTTCTGCTCCATGGTGAGCTGTCTCTCCAGTGTCTCTCTTAGCTCCCTCTCTCTGAACAGTTCACTGTGGTAGTATAGTGTGGTGTGCAGTGTGTTGTGGGTAATGTAGTGTAGTGTAGTATGCAGTGTGTTGTGGGTAATGTAGTGTTAACCGACCTCTGTTTTTCTGCTCCATGGTGAGCTGTCTCTCCAGTGTCTCTCTTAGCTCCCTCTCTCTGAACAGTTCACTGTGGGTAATGTAGTGTAGTGTGGTGTGCAGTGTGTTGTGGGTAATGTAGTGGTAACCGACCTCTGTTTTTCTGCTCCATGGTGAGCTGTCTCTCCAGTGTCTCTCTTAGCTCCCTCTCTCTGAACAGTTCCATCTTCAGCTCTGACTTCTCCGTCTGCACCTGCTTGTCCTGAGCGCGCGTGTTGTCTATGGCAACCTTCAGCAAGCCCTGCTTGGAGGGCACAGAGTAAGACACACATCAAGAGGCTGTTACACTAAATCCATACATCACTGTAGTGTGTAGTCTCTACATCTCTAATCTATATCTATACATCACTGTAGTGTGTAGTCTGATGTAGTGTGTAGTCTCTACATCTCTAATCTAAATCTATACATCACTGTAGTGTGTAGTCTGATGTAGTGTGTAGTCTCTACATCTCTAATCTAAATCCATACATCACTGTAGTGTGTAGTCTCTACATCTCTAATCTAAATCTTTACATCACTGTAGTGTGTAGTCTCTACATCTCTAATCTATATCTATACATCACTGTAGTGTGTAGTCTCTACATCTCTAATCTATATCTATACATCACTGTAGTGTGTAGTCTGATGTAGTGTGTCTCTACATCTCTAATCTAAATCTATACATCACTGTAGTGTGTAGTCTCTACATCTCTAATCTAAATCCATACATCACTGTAGTGTGTAGTCTCTACATCTCTAATCTAAATCCATACATCACTGTAGTGTGTAGTCTCTACATCTCTAATCTAAATCCATACATCACTGTAGTGTGTAGTCTCTACATCTCTAATCTAAATCTATACATCACTGTAGTTTCTACATTTCTTATCTCAGCTCAAAATGTTCACTTAAATTTTTTAAAATTCAAAACAAATATGCTGTAGGTAGAGTTGAGGTTTAAATAATGATTGGTGATCCCCAAGAGACACAGATAGAGAGATGAGATGAGGTGGAGCCCAGAGACACAGTTAGAGAGATGAGATGAGGTGGAGCCCAGAGACATAGATAGAGAGATGAGATGAGGAGGAGCCCAGAGACACAGATAGAGAGATGAGATGAGGTGGAGCCCAGAGACACAGATAGAGAGATGAGATGAGGAGGAGCCCAGAGACACAGACAGAGAGATGAGATGAGGTGGAGCCCAGAGACACAGATAGAGAGATGAGATGAGGAGGAGCCCAGAGACACAGATAGAGAGATGAGATGAGGTGGAGCCCAGAGACACAGACAGAGAGATGAGATGAGGTGGAGCCCAGAGACACAGATAGAGATGAGATGAGGTGGAGCCCAGAGACACAGACAGAGAGATGAGATGAGGTGGAGCCCAGAGACACAGATAGAGAGATGAGGAGGAGCCCAGAGACACAGTTAGAGAGATGAGATGAGGTGGAGCCCAGAGACACAGATAGAGAGAGATGAGATGAGGTGGAGCCCAGAGACACAGATAGAGAGATGAGATGAGGAGGAGCCCAGAGACACAGATAGAGATGATGAGATGAGGTGGAGCCCAGAGACACAGATAGAGAGATGTGAGAGAGCCCAGAGACACAGACAGAGAGATGAGATGAGATAGAGATGAGGAGGTGGAGCCCAGAGACACAGATAGAGAGATGAGATGGAGCCCAGAGACACAGATAGAGAGATGAGATGAGGTGGAGCCCAGAGACACAGATAGAGAGATGAGATGAGGTGGAGCCCAGAGACACAGATAGAGAGATGAGATGAGGTGAGAGCCCAGAGACACAGACAGAGAGATGAGATGAGGTGGAGCCCAGAGACACAGATAGAGAGATGAGATGAGGTGGAGCCCAGAGACACAGATAGAGAGATGAGATGAGGAGGAGCCCAGAGACACAGACAGAGAGATGAGATGAGGAGGAGCCCAGAGACACAGATAGAGAGATGAGATGAGGTGGAGCCCAGAGACACAGATAGAGATGAGATGAGGTGGAGCCCAGAGACACAGACAGAGAGATGAGATGAGGAGGAGCCCAGAGACACAGATAGAGAGATGAGATGAGGAGGAGCCCAGAGACACAGATAGAGAGATGTGATGAGAGGAGCCCAGAGACACAGATAGAGAGATGTGATGAGGTGGAGCCCAGAGACACAGACAGAGAGATGAGATGAGGAGGAGCCCAGAGACACAGACAGAGAGATGAGATGAGGTGGAGCCCAGAGACACAGACAGAGAGATGAGATGAGGTGGAGCCCAGAGACACAGACAGAGAGATGAGATGAGGTGTAGCCCAGAGACACAGACAGAGAGATGAGATGAGGTGGAGTTACTCATCCAGATGTGTGATAACAAACTGTTAGTAGAGAAAGAAGATACAGCCTCCAATATTAAAACATGGTTCAGCAAAACATGGTCACCATTACACCTTCTGGGACGATTCAGTAGAGAACAGAGAGTAGAGCCCCACCTGGATGTTAGTGAGCAGAGTCTCTATTGACGACAGCCCCTCAGGGAAAATAAAGGGCCCGGGGAACCCTGGAGGAAGCTTCTGCCCCGAGAACGACAGCCTCTCATAGCCGTCTCCGATTGGTTCTCTGACTGGCTCTCTGATTGGTTCTCTGACTGTCTGGGTGCTCAGGGAACCACAGTCATCTTGCGGACAGACAAAAGAAGATAGCAGAGAAGTCATCAGAATGCATTTACCGTTGTGTTGGGCTCTTCTGGGGAAAGACAAAGAGAGAGAGTGATGGTGATATTAATTATTCAGAACATGCAAAGTAGAGGAAGATTGTGATTGGCTGTGTCCACGACTAAACTACAACTGACAAACACAAGAAACCACACCCACCTCTGAACACCCAACCTTTTCAGTGTGGCACCACTGAAGACACACAGATGGAAACGCACACTGTCCCCTGAGTATACTGTAATACTGTGTTCACAGATGTCTGTTCTCCTGCACTACTGATAACTATGTCATGGCCAAGTTTAAATCACTCTCTTTGTCTTGCTCCTCACTCGCACAGACAGACGCCTGCTATCTCTGCCAGTTGGCATAAAGGCAACAGCTGCTCTGTTTCTTTCATTAGTTTCAGTGTCTCTACAGATCAGATTTAGTTGTGTTGTTTAACCTCCTCTACAGATCAGATTGAGTTGTGTTGTTTTACCGCTACAGATCAGTTTGAGTTGTGTTGTTTCACCTCCTCTGCAGATCAGATTGAGTAGTGTTGTTTCACCTCCTCTACAGATCAGATTGAGTTGTGTTGTTTAACCTCCTCTACAGATCAGATTGAGTAGTGTTGTTTCACCTCCTCTACAGATCAGATTGAGTAGTGTTGTTTCACCTCCTCTACAGATCAGATTGAGTAGTGTTGTTTTACCTCCTCTACAGATCAGATTGAGTTGTGTTGTTTCACCTCCTCTACAGATCAGATTGAGTAGTGTTGTTTTACCTCCTCTACAGATCAGATTGAGTTGTGTTGTTTCACCTCCTCTACAGATCAGATTGAGTAGTGTTGTTTCACCTCCTCTACAGATCAGATTGAGTAGTGTTGTTTAACCTCCTCTACAGATCAGATTGAGTAGTGTTGTTTAACCTCCTCTACAGATCAGATTGAGTTGTGTTGTTTAACCTCCTCTACAGATCAGATTGAGTTGTGTTGTTTAACCTCCTCTACAGATCAGATTGAGTAGTGTTGTTTAACATCCTCTGCAGATCAGATTGAGTAGTGTTGTTTTACCTCCTCTACAGATCAGATTGAGTAGTGTTGTTTTACCTCCTCTACAGATCAGATTGAGTAGTGTTGTTTAACATCCTCTGCAGATCAGATTGAGTAGTGTTGTTTAACCTCCTCTGCAGATCAGATTGAGTAGTGTTGTTTAACCTCCTCTACAGATCAGATTGAGTTGTGTTGTTTAACCTCCTCTGCAGATCAGATTGAGTTGTGTTGTTTAACCTCCTCTACAGATCAGATTGAGTAGTGTTGTTTAACCTCCTCTACAGATCAGATTGAGTTGTGTTGTTTAACCTCCTCTACAGATCAGATTGAGTTGTGTTGTTTAACCTCCTCTACAGATCAGATTGAGTAGTGTTGTTTAACCTCCTCTACAGATCAGATTGAGTTGTGTTGTTTTACCTCCTCTACAGATCAGATTGAGAAGTGTTGTTTAACCTCCTCTACAGATCAGATTGAGTTGTGTTGTTTAAACTCCTCTACAGATCAGATTGAGTAGTGTTGTTTAAACTCCTCTACAGATCAGATTGAGTAGTGTTGTTTAAACTCCTCTACAGATCAGATTGAGTTGTGTTGTTTTACCTCCTCTACAGATCAGATTGAGTAGTGTTGTTTTACCTCCTCTA